>NC_058132.1:273219678-273250782 GCF_016433145.1 Gracilinanus agilis
AGAGAGAGAGAGAGAGAGAGAGAGAGAGAGAGAGAGAGAGAGAGAGAGAGAGAGAGAACTCTAGGCCTGGAGTTAGGAGGATCTGGTTTTAAACCTGAAGTCAGATACTTCCTATCTGTGTATGAACTTGGGCAAATACAAAAGTGATATTTGAAGTGCATTGAAGTGCACTGAAGCTAGTAGCTTGACTTTAGGAACATGAATTACTTTCTCTAGTTCCTCTTCTATAAAATAAGTCTAATGACCCCTGCTCTACCTACCTCAGTAATTGTGCTGTTATTAAAATGAAATAGCGTGGATGGAAGTATGTTAAAAATATTGAATACTATGTAAATGAAGGGTCATTGAAATGGACTCACAAGGCTTACTAACCTATATTTCTTTATTGTTATTTAAAATATCATATTCAATAGAAGTTTAAAATTACAATCATCCAGCATATGTACTACATAGCAAAGGGAACATCCATTAGGGAACTTTAATTAATTGGTATAGTAAATACTACTAAGCTGTCTTAAGTCAATGATAGCTTTATGTATAACTTATTTAGTGTCATTTTGATCAATACATACAATATATCACTAGACTATATATTAGGTTCAGGATATTCCTAGTGAAGAGAGTAGATGAGAAATGGCATGAAAATACAAGTACCTACCAGAAAATAGTTGCCACTGGCAGCAGAAAGTTGATAGGCCAGTTTAATTTGTTGATAAACTAGCTCAGTATATATTATACAGACCATTATAACATTGGGTGGAATTCAACTTGAGAGCTAGATCAAAAGTTATTTAGATTATAGAAATGCAGAAAGATCCAACAATGCCTCCAAGATAAAAACTTAATAAGAAATTTAGAGAATAGTACTATGGGCCTGAAGTTGAGAAGACTGAATTCAGTCTCAGACACATGTAAACTTTGGGCAAATCACTTTACCTCTGTTTTACTCAGTTTTCTCAGCACCTATTCCCCAAAGTGTTGTTGATCAAATGAGAATATACTTATAAAAATTGCTTAGCATAATGCTTGACATATAAAAGGCATTACACAAAATGCTACATATCATCATTGTTATTGATAATAATATATTCCATTTTACTTTTTTATAATTTTCAAGAGCCTTAAATATTAGTATATCAGTAGACAGTAGAGTGTTTTCATTATTGCATATCAAAGGAAACAAATGCTATATGATCTAAAACATTATTTTTGCATTTGAAATTTCTTTTATTATTTTATTCTTTAAAAAGGGTCTTGGAGTAAACACTGAAGCATAGCCCTTTCATTTTTTCTGACCTGACTTTCATTCTTTCTGGCCCACATTCCTTCTAACCTTACTTTATCTCACCTTCTTTTCCTCAAAGAGTACCTACTTTTGTGGAACAATCTTTAAAAATATTTTTAACCTAATAGTTGATTTGATGATTGGATACATAAGTTGACTATTTTTTAACCTAGTTTCTATAATAGCACATTATATTCTGTGGTAAGTCAGTATTCATCATATCCATCAGTCGATAATACTTATATATTGTCCAGTTAGTTGAAGATAGGATACGGGAAAATATCAAAACTGAACGTTTAGGATTCATTCAAGTTTCAACTTGGAGATGGTGATGGCTATTTTGTAAAATGCACATGAGGACCAGAGGAGACTGATTCTCTCATTTTCTTATATTTCCAATTCTCTATTCTCCATGTTGGGAGAATCCAGCCTCACCTCTTAGGTAGATTTGGCAAATGGCATAAATATTCCACTGACAATTGGCTACTATATTTTTTGTCCATCTTCACCTGTCAGGTTCTGTTCAGTTTTCTTCTAGGTCTAGGACCTGGCAACTAATGAAATATAGCATCTCTACAAGGTAAGGAACTAAATATAGTAGAAGACCTATCTTGTAGCAGAAGGGGTATCGTACCTCCTCACATTATATTACTGTGGATGAAATATATTATTTCTCAGTGTGGTAGCAGATGGCCACTTCATAGAATACTACTGTGTTCCTATAGTAAGTGTGTGTGCATGGGGAGGGGGATGTCTCTACTCTGATGAAAGATTTGCTAGTATTTAAAGCAGTTTAACTGTAATATCAAAAACAAAACTGAAGCTTATTGGTTCTGACAGAAATACAAAATGGCTTTTGGAACTTCCCTAGACCAAAGTATTCTGAACAATGGATCTGCACAAATTTCCCTATAGACTTAAAGAAAAGACAGATTGGGACATAATGGAGAATGGAGTGAAATGCAAATGGGGTGAAAAATATACATTGTAGGATAAAGAAAATTTAAATGAAGACCTTTGGAGGAGCTTGAAAACAAGACTGTGATTAGAGTAATACTTAGTACTGTTTTATACAAATGGAAGCTATTCCAGTGTCTTTGAACAAGGAAAATTGCAGGGTACATAAATTATGCACATAATTTCAGTGTTCCTTAATAAGAACAATAACATTTTTCTTTTTTTAAATTTATGTATTTATTTAATTAATTTAGAATATTTTTCCATCATTACATGATTCATTTTCTTTCCCACTTCTCCTTCCTCCCCACTTCCTGTAGCCAATGAGCAATTCAACTGTGTTTTACATGTATCATTGGTCAAGACCTGTTTCCAGATTATTAATATTTGCAATAGAGTGATCATTTAGGGTCTACATTCCCAATTATGTTCCCATCAAACTATGTGATCAAGGAAATGTTTTTCTTCTATGTTTCTACTCCCATTTTTTCTCTGGATTTGGATAGTTTTCTTTTTCATAAATCCCTCAGAATTATCCTGGGGCATTGCATTTCTGCTAGAACAGAAGTCCATTACTTACGGTTGTGCCACAGTGTATGAATCTCTGTGTACAATGTTCCCTTTGTTCTGATCCTTTCAAAAAGGAATAATATTTTTAAAAGAGCCTTAATTTGTGTTGCTGAAAGTACTTTTGTTGTATGTGCCTCAGAACAGTTGGAGAAATCCAGGAGAACAAAGCAGCTACTCAACTGACTGCTAATATTAAATATTCCTTTAATTCACTAAATAATCTCTTTATATAGATAGCTTGTTTCTATTTTTTTATTGTCCCCAGAAATATTTTCTATTACAATTTATTAGTGAAATCAAATGACCTTTTAATTTTGTCTTCTTTCCATTAATCTAGATCAAAATTTCTATTTTACTCATATCAATCCAGAGACATTCCTTTAATATTAAGGATCCCCTTTACCCAAAGTGCATTTTTTGTCACCACTTAGGATGCCTAATTTCTTTAAACATTCAATTCAAGTGCTACTTCCTGACAACGTCTTAAATCCCTCAAATTCTTAATTCTCTGTCTTGGTATTACTTTTTACTTTCTAATGAATATAAATACTTTTGGGGCAGTGATTGTTTCATATTATTCTTGTATTCTCAGTACCTATCAGAAAATTGCAGTAGAGTGTCATTCCATAAATATTTCTTAAAGTCAATAGAATTATATGTCACTCCAAATTTTTTCAAATGAAAATAAACCTCTCTCCTAAAGAATATGTATATATATATACATATATATATATATATATATGTTGTACTGAGTCAATGACTCATGTGTTAGAATCAAAATAATGCCCAGCAAAAATAACACTGTTGTGTGACTTTTATTTGTTAAAATAAAATAGATGTAGGAAAACAAAGCAGTTGTTCACATCATTATGATGATAATAACAGATATTTTGGAGAAGCAGATAAATGTGTCAAGGCCAGTAGACCTTCAAGTCACAAACACTGATTGACAGGCTTCAGTGAGAAAGGAGGGGGTTAGACACTCCTGGATCTCAAACCCCTCCCCCCTAGCAGTTGCTGTTTCAGTTGGAAATGGAGACTGGCTAAGATTATTCTGGTAAGTTTCTGTTATGACTGAACCCCAATAATGTTCCCTTTCTTTAATTTATATTCCTCACAGGTCTGATAGAGGAATAAGTAGAAGCTTGCTATATAACTGTTGAGGACTGAGATAAATGATCTTCTTAAAACTGGCAGCTAACAGGATTCAAACTAGATGACCAGACTTGAGTTATGAGTGTTACCCCAAATAATTTCCAGGCATAGATTTGAAGGTAAAGCTTATATTAAGAACTAAAAAGGAGAACTAGAGTAGTTAATGAAGGTATTTGAATAAGGAAAGGTGACCCTGAACTATTAGGTTGAAGCTGCCCTTCCCCGCACAGGAGGGGGTGAAAGCACCTAACTGAATTGTCTTTCTTGTTAGATAATTTATATATCTAGTTCACTAAATCACTAAATAATTATTATATTAATATTAATAAGGATTTATTCTAACAAACAGGCTAACCCCTGACTAGAAACCACACTGGCTTATGCCACAATGGCCACTCAGGTGAACCCCCCAAGACAGGAGCAGTAGGCAGTGTGTCTACTCACTTCAACCCTCACAAAGCAACTGCCAACTCTTCTCAACTGCCCCCTCACCCAAAGCTCTCCAGGGGAGTCCCCTGGAATTCTGGGTGAGGCTGTCCCTGTATCTTTGCAGGGATTCTATGCATCCATCTCTACATAACAACATGAACCAAAATAAATTCAGGAAAAATATTTTCATCAGTTATTTTACAATATATAATATCATATCTCCATGTTTGATTGTAGTTTTTTATGGCAATGAATCACAAAGAATATAGAATATTTACCTTCATTTTCCTGAAAAATAGAAAATATAACTAATAAAATATTAATGATACATATTATCTAAGTATTCATACTTAAAATAGTTATTTCAAACTCTCCATAATCTATAAGTTGATCAGCATGAAAAGAAGCCATTTATTAATTACCTTCCTTCTGACATCACTCATTATCCTGTTGACTTCCCAAATCAAACATTCTTTTTTGGTCACCACAAACATACATACACATACATATATCCTCTTTGTATTGAAATGGAGATTTCATAAGGACAAGGAGTATCTTGCTTTTGAGTATATAGAAATTTCTTGGTATGTAGAAAGCACTTATTAAATGCTTTTCAATGATTAATTTATTCTTTTGGGAAAACAGTGAGGAAATTAAATGACAATCACATTGCTTGCAAATATACAGATATTTAGAGTCACAAAAAATTAAAACTTTAATTGAACTTTTTAGTTTTCATATGAAATTTTATTTTGCTAGAGGCAGGACATAGCATAGTGTGGTATAAAGATGTCAAACTCAAATAGAACTAGATTTTGACTGACTTAGATAACAAATTAGAACTCTTTTAATTGTATTTTTATTTATTTTGTCTAACACTTTCCAATTATATTTATGTCTGGATCAAGTAGAATTAGAAGTTTGAGATCTCTGGTGTAATAAATATATAACAGACAATGTCAGGATGGTATGGGTTTGAGTACTGCCTTGGATAAATAATGGCTGAATGGACTTGGGCAAGTCACTCAACCTCTCATTGTTCACCAGGATAGTATACCGAAAACAAGGTGCCAATCTACTTTTACATAGGAAGCTCCTCAACTGGCATGTGCTATACTGATGAAATTATAGGTCCTGACAGAAAAAGAAATACACAAATACAAACAACCTCAAAGTACCTATCATATTCTAAACAATTTTACATATACACAAATTATTTCAATTTTATTTTATATTCACAATTCATAGAATTATAGCTAAATAATAAAAGTAGGAAATAATTTTGACTTTATTGCAGTTAAATCACCGGTAAATAACCTACAACTGCTACATCAATAAAAATCTAAGAAGTGCAAGCCAGAACACTCTGCTAAAAATGCCCTAAAATAAAGATTTTTCTCTAACCCCAAATTTTGAAGAATTGAATAACAAGTTCAAAAAGGTAATACAACTTTAAATTGCATAATATTTAACAAAGCCTGCAAAACTAATCTCTCATAATTCCTAGAGTTTGTAATCAAGAGGACTGTAAAAAACTTTCCTTAAAACTTCCAATAATGTATAGTTTTTTAACTTCCACATTTGTAAAGGACTACCATTACACATTTCCACTGTGGTACCTTGGGAGCCATCATATAGTTTGCTCACTGTGAGACAACCCTGGGTGGTTATATGAAGAATTGTGTGGGTCTACATGGCAAAAGAAAAAAAAATGATGATAAAAGAAAGTATAAAGACAGTAACAAAAAATCTTGTGATACATTTAATATTTTTACTGGATAGAATGGAATGTATCTTTAATACTAACCATAGATATGTATCTATGAGCAAACAGGTATTAGTCAATTTCATATTTAATATCAAGGTATGATTAAGAGCATGTATATATGTCCATCACTATATCCATCTGTATGTATCTATAAATATCAATGTGCATACATACTAACACAGAGAGAGAAAAAGACAGAGAGAGAGAGAGAGAATGAGGGATGGAGTGATGGAGAGAGAGAGAAGAATGGAACATTCTGTGATTTCATCAGTATTGAGAACTCTTGGATAAGGAAATTCTCCCTGATTATCATAAGTCATCATTTTCTTATAGTCTTAGAGTATTGCCTTAAGAAATGAAGTAACCTTGTACCCCAAAGAGATAAGGAAAAATATGTGTCCAAAAATATTCAGAGCCACACTCTTTGTGGTGGCAAAAAATTGGAAAATGAGAGAGTGTACATCAATTGGGGAATGGCTAAACAAATTGTAGAATCTTATGGATATAGTATACTATTGTGCTCAAAGGAATGATGAACTGGAGGATTTCTATGTGAACTGGAAAGACCTCCATTGGTGCAGAACAAATTGATGCAGAGCAAAAGGAGCAGAACCAGGAGAACCTATACACAGACATGGATACACTGTAGCACAATTGAATATAATAGACTTTTCTACTAGCTGCAACACAATGATCCAGGACTATCCCATGGGACTCATAAGAAAGAATGCTATCCACATCCAGAGAAAGAATTGTGGGAACAGAAACAGAGTAGAAAAACATATGATGGATCATGTAGTTCAATATGGACATGATGAGGGTTTTTATGTTAAAAGGTCATGCTACTGCAAATATGAATAACACAGAAATAGGGTTTGAACAATGACATATATGATCCATTGGAACTGTTTGTCAACTCTGGGAGGGGGGGAAAGGGAAGGGAAAGAACATGAATCATGTAACCATGAAAAAATACTTAGAAATAAGGACAATTAAACAATACATAAGGATCCTTAAACAGGTTCATATTGATTTAGAAAACCACATGTGAACATTGACTATATCCTATTGTCTTTTTTATTTTGTAAATGTTGTCAATTATATTTTAACATAGTTGACTGCACTTGGGGGTGTGGTGGGCCATAGGGCAGCCCAGAGTAGGACACATCTATACAAATGGACAACCTAGGTTTGCAAGTTTGCTTCATAACTTCATAACTCTATTAGACCACAACTTTTTCCATAAAATGTGTATATTGGGATATATAATGTCTAAAGTCCTTTCTACTTCTCACCTTCCAAATTCCATCTACAAAGATCTTTGCTAGGAAAGTATACATATCCTTGGCATGTGAATTCCATACTAGACAAACTTAGGCAGGAAAAAATGTCATCTATTGAAATGAGAACACCAAAAAAAAAGGTATGATTTCATTATCTTAGCTTTATTGGATCTTTGATTAAAAGTGAAGAATACACACATAAAGCAAGGGATTGAATGGAATTTGTCAAATAGAAAATTCAACTTTTTGGACATCTGAATTTTTTAATCACTAAATACAAATTATGTTGTAGCTAGTAACTATTTCAAAATTATTTTTGATTGGAGGCTACATATAAGTGTTCTTTATTCAGTATTTCTTTAAATATTTTGTGAGAAATAATGTTGTTATGTGAAGGTACATGCCTATAGAGTTGCAGAGCTAGAGATAATATAAAGGCATAACTGATTCTAAAATATCACAGAGCATGTAAGACTATAGATAACCCTTTCATTTATCTGATTAAATTTAGGTTTTGTATGAATTATGTCTCAATGTTTAGACCTTTTTAAGATATGTCCACATGGAACTAAATACATGAAAATTGAAATGAATCAATTAATAAAGTGGATCTCTGGATGCAAAACATAATTTTTAATATAACTTTTAGTTCTCATATTTTGGCAAGATGGAAATACAAGCTAAGTATATTTGTAATTATGTGATCATAAATACCTCACTCAATGTTTGTCAATGCCAGGAAAAGAGTTGAGAAAAATGCCATACTCTCATCTTAAATAAGGAATCAGGATATTATCCTTTAAAGGAGAAAGCCTTTGTAAGAAAGCTTTAGTAGCATAATAATTGGATAATAAAGTCCATTGGCATCTTTACTGTTACTGCAGAGTAAACATGGAAGCAGTTTATTCCTGAAGAACCACAAATGCACACCACTCGGGTGTATTTCTTCCAGGAAAAGCAAAGATCTGTATTGAGATTGAAGTGTAAACTTTGCTGTTCCTTATGTCCAAATCTTCTTTAGGAAGTTAATTACTGGTAAATTGATTCCATTCAGAGATTTGCTCTGAATTCAGGCCACCAGGCAGCCACAAAACTACTTTTCTTACTGTATGCAACTGTGAGCTCCCAATTTGGATATAAACAAGAGCATAAACTGACTCATAAATAACTGTTAAATAACTAGACCCCCTTGGAAAAAGCAAAGGGAGAAGATAAGGTTTAAACCGAAATTTTACCAATCTAAGAACCACAGAAGTATCAGAGCTAGAAAAGGTCTTCAAGATCATATAGTTCAATCTCTCATTTTCCTTATGATAAAAATAAGGTCCAAAGAGCTTTAGTGATTTATCAACGGTCATATGCATAGTAATTGACAGAAAAAAGCATTTGAACCTGAGTCATCTTACTCTAGATTCTGTCTACTTTCCATTGCTATTGTTGCTATTATATATGTTTAGACATTAGGAGACAAGTATAAATGCTTTGATTTCCATCTACTAATTTAAATAAATTTCCAGGCAAAATGACAGACCTCATGATGTTACAGATTTTAGCTGGTAGGTCATTGTTCTCTATTACTTTCAATAAGGTCAATGATTATTAAGGACATGTTATTAGTAAGACAATGTACTTGGTTCTAGAGAAATTATTATAAAATTGAAATGGTTTCTGCCTTACATAAATTCATTTTCTATTGGGAGATAGTAAAGTCATGACAATCAGGAAAGACAAATTAGCGTCCACATCCTTATGTGATAAATAATTATTTGTCCCATTGTGCATATAATACCTACATGATTAGCACTTTACAAATAAAACATACACCAGTAAGTATGCTTAACATTTACTTATATAGTATTTATATAGCACAAATATGAGTACTCAACAACAAATAAAATGATATTAAAGTATCTATAATATAAGCATATATCACATATTAAATTAGAATAGAGAACAAGATATGCTGAATATTATGACATTTCTTTTATAGGTTTGTTTTGAGGACAAAATGAGATAAGGTGTATAAAACACTTTACAAACATTAAAATTCTTTATAAGAATTGTCTGCTGATACTGTGTTTTTATTTTTATTGTACTTTGTACATTTAAAGGTCAAACCCATTAAAAGTATTTCCTGAACTAGATAATTTGACTAATTTTAATCTCTCATATCAAGGAAAAATAAATTATCTAGTATACATGAATTTTCTATGAAAAGTTTCAGTATCAGATTGATCCATTTCAGTTTCAGTGAACATGTTCATTCTATCTATCTATCTATCTATCTATCTATCTATCTATCTATCTATCTATCTATCTTTTCTCAGTAAATGCCACATTAATTCCAACGTCCCTGATATCATTCAATACCTATTTCATGTGATTTGTGAAAATATTTTTCTGGCATAAAAAGAATAGATAATTTGGTGCCAGGATGATCTAGCAAATAGAATATTGGACTTTATGCATAAGATTTGGTTCAAATCTGACCTTCCATCCTTAGAAGCTACATAATAACAGTCATATCATTTAATATCTAAGGCTGAGCTTTCTTATCTCTAAAAAAGAAAAGAATATTTGAAATATTTAATTCAGTGGTATTTGTGAAAAGTGCCTTGAAAAATGTATTTTCTCCATTATTTATTTTATTTCATATTAGTTACAGGTTTAAAAAATTAACATTCAATTAAAAAATCAGTTCAAATTTCTCTCCTTCCCTTTTTACTCTCCCCCCTCCCTTAGAAAGTAATTTGATAAAGACTATGCATGCAAAGTCCTGCAAAACATATTTCCATATAAACCATGTTTCAAAAAAAACATAGACCAAATATACACACACAACACGCAATAAAGTTAAAAAACATGTATTGCGATATACACATGGAATCTATAAATTCTTTCTCTGGAGGTGGCTAGCATATTTCATTGTCAAGTCCTCTGGAATTAACTTGGATCATTATATCACTAAGAGTGGCAAAGTCATTCCCAGCTAATCCTGGTATAATATTTCTGTTACTGTGTACAATGTTCTCCTGATTCTGTTCTCTTCAGGTTGCATCAGTTCATATAAATCTTTCCAGGTTTTATTGAATGCCCTGTTTATTTATTATAGAACAATAGTAGTCCATCTCATTCATATACACCATTGTTTCATGCAAAACCTTTTAAAATTTGATGCAATCAAAATGATGTATTTGACTTTATATAAACCTCTCTATGTCTTGTTTGGTCATAAATTCTTTATCCATAGATTTAAAGGTAAAAGTCCCCATATTCCTCTAGCTGACTCATGTTATCAACTTTTATGTCTAAATCATGGGCCTATTTTGACCTTATCTTGGTATACAGTGTGAGACTTTAGCCTATACCTATTTCCTGTAAAACTCCTTCCTAATTTTCCAGGAATATGTGGCAAATTGTGAGTTTTGTACCCAAAGTTTGGAACTTTGGATTTTCAAATACTGGATTAATATGGGCATTTACTACTATATCTTCTGTATTTAAACTCTTCCACTGATCCACTACTCTGTTTCTTAACCAGGACCAGATTCTTTTGATAATTATCACTTTTTATTACTTTTTGAGATTTGGTACTGTTAGGCCACTGTCTTTTACATTTTTAAAAATTTCTTAATATTCTTGAGTTTTTATTATACCATATAAATTTTGTCTTTACTTTTTCTAGCCCTATAAAATGTTTTTGATAGTTTGATGAACATGACACTGAATAAGAAAATGAATTAGGTAGAATTATTATTCTTATTATATTGGCTCAACCTATTCATAAGAAATTAATAATTTTACAATTATTTATATGTGATTTTCTTTGTGAGAAAAGTGTTTTGTAATTGTTTTTTATATATTTCCTCTGCTTGTCTTCGCATGTAGAAACTCAACTATCTTATAATATCTCCTGTTTTTTTTTTAAATTGATTTTCCTATTCTATCTCTTCCTGCTGGAGATTATTGATAATATATAAAAATCCTGATGATTTATGTGCGTTTCCTTATGTCCCATAATTTTGCTAAAGGTGTTAATTACTTCAACTAGTTTTTAATTGATTCTCTGGGGTTCTCGAAGTATATCATCACTTCATTTGCATAGAGTGAAAGTTTGTTTCCTCCTTTCCTTCTCTAATTCCTTCAGTTTTTTCTTCTCTCGTTGCTATAGCTAGAATTTCTAGTATAATACTGAATAATAGGGGTGTTACCCATGCTTTACACCTGATATTATTGGGAAGGCAACTAGTTTATCTCATTATAGATGATGATTGCAGATGGTTATAGTTAGATATTAGCATTCTTCTCTGCCCTGTAAATGTGACCAGGATTCCTGTTCTCCTATGACCACCATTCTTGGCCCTTGAACTGTCACCCAACTGTCTCTGTGCAATGTCAGAGGGTTCTGAACCTTGTAACAACAAAGGATCTTCTGTAATTTTTTTCTTATCAGTTTTCTGACCCTCTTATGATTTGTGGACTGACATCTTAAGGTGCTCCTCTCACCAGGGTAGCCCTCTCCAAGGACTATTCTTGGAATTACTTTGCAGTTTGTGCTAAACTCTAGGACCAAGCATTTCCCTGGGGAGATAGTATTTTCCTTTTGTTAAGGGGATTTTCTTAATCTCTTCCTTTGTCTCCTTAAGAGGGAAGAGAGCAGGATTTCTAAGTGCATCAGAACTGACAGGAGTCAGTGAGCCAGAGCTGAAGACTCTGCTACCAGGGAGACCAGGACAGAGATAAGGAAGGATAACTGATAGGGACTTTTGCCTCTAGATCTCAAAAGAACTCAAGTTCTGTCTCTGAGGCAAGGGCAACTGGCAGTTGGCTACTGACAGTTGAATGATAGAAAAATGATTGAAGGATTGAGTGGGTGGTGGCTGTCTGATTATTTAGGAAGTTAGGTAGTTAGTGAATCATTTTTAGATAGAGTAGGTTAGAGCAGGCCTGGTGTTTGCCAGGCAAGAAGAAACTGTCCTCAGAATACAGTTAGAGTTCTATGTTAGAAATTTTACATGGTATTGGGAATTTTAGGTATATTTACAAGAGTTAGAAAGAGAAATTCCATTTAAAATCACCCTAGACAATATCAGATACTTAGGACTCTATCTGCCAAGACAAACACAGGAATTATAAGAACACAACTACGAAACTCTTTCCACACAATTAAAACTAGATCTAAACAATTGAAAAAAACATTGAGCTCTCATGGGTAGGATGAGCTAACATAATAAAAATGACCATCCTACCCAAATTAATTTACTTATTTAGTGCTATACCAATCAAACTACCAAAAAGCTTTTTTATTGAATTAGAAAAAAATGACAACAAAGTCCATTTGGAAGAACAAAAGACCAAGAATATCAAGGGAAATAATAAAAAAATATGAAGGAAGGTGGCCTAGCAGTACCATATCTTAAACTGTACTATAAAGCAGTAGTCATCAAAACAATATGGTAATAGTGAAGAGACAGAAGGGAGGATCAATGGAATAGACTAGGGGTAAGCAACCTCAGCAAAACAGTCTATGATAAGCCCAATGAACCCATTTTTTGGGGAAAAAACCCACTATTTGAAAAAAACTGCTGGGAAAATTGGAAAACAATATGTGAGAGATTGGGTCTACATCAACATCTTACACCCTATACCAAGATAAACTCAGAATGGGTGAATGACTTGACTAAAGAAGTAAACTATAAGTAAATTAGGTGAGCACAGAATAGTATACTTGTCAGATCTCTGGGAAAGGAAAGATTTTAAAAGATAGCAAGAGTTAAAAAGAATTATAAAATGTAAAATAAGTAATTTTGACTACATTAAACTAAAATGTTTTTGCACAGACAAAACTAATGCTACCAAAATTAGAAGGGAAGCAACAAATTGGGGAAAAATCTTTATAACAAAAAAACTCAGACAAAGGGCTAATTTTTAAAATATACAAGGTGCTAAATCAATTGTTCAAAAAAATCAAGCCATCCCCCAATTGATAAATGGACAAGGTACAAGAATAGGCAATTTTCAGATAAAGAAATCAAAACTATCAATAAGCATATGAGAAAGTGTTTTAAATCTCTAATAATTAGAGAAATGCAAATCAAAACAACTCTGATGTATCACCTCACACCTAGCAGATTGGCTAAAATGACAACTGGGGAGAGTAATGGATGTGGCAAAATTGGGACATTAATGAATTGCTGGTGGAGTTGTGAATTTATCCAACCATACTGGATGGAAATTTGAAACTATGCTCAAAGGGCTTTAAAAGAATATCTGCCTTTTGATCCAGCCATAACACTGCTTGGTTTATACCCCAAAGAGATAATAAGGAAAAAGATTGTACAAAAATATTTATAGCCCCACTCTTTGTGGTGACAAAAAATTGGAAAATGAGAGAATGCCCTTCAATTGGTGAATAGGTGAAGAAATTGTGATATCTGTAGGTGATGGAATACTATTGTGCTCAAAGGAATAAAAAACTGGAGAAATTCCATATGAATTGGAATGATCTCCAGGAATTGATGCAGAGTGAAAGGAGCAGATCCAGGAGAACATTGTACATAGAGACTGATACATTGTGGTACAATTGAACATAATGGACTTCTCTACTAGCAGCAATGCAAGAATCCAGAGCAAGGCTGAGGGACTTATGAAAAAGAAAACTAGCCATATTCAGAGGAAGAACTGTGGGAGGAGAAACACAGAAGAAAAACAGCTGCTTGAACACATGGGCTGATGGGGATAATATTGGGGATGTAGATGCTAAATGATAACTCTAGTCCAACTATCAATATTATGGAATTAGGCCTTGATCAATGATACATGTAAAACCCAGTGGAATTGTGCGTCAGCTAAAGGGGTTTTGTGGGAGAGGGAAAGAACATGAAATATATAACTATGGGGAAAATATTCAAAATTAAAAAACAGTTCATGGCAGTTCCACATATGTCTTTTATGTATTCATAAGACATGCATATGTATGTGATATGGTATATGTGTTTGTATGCACATATATTTGTGGATATGTATATTTGTATGTGGAGATATGTATATGTGTATATATTTTTCTTCTTTCCTCTGTGAGCACAAGGAATATCATACATTTGCTTTCTTAAAAGTTCTTTATATTAAACACTATTCTTACTACAAAGTAAGTGTTTAATGAAAGTTTATTGACTGACACCTTGAGCCAAATGATAAACCACCTTTTTTCATTTGGGGTCAAGATATTGTCAAATCAAATCTGAATTCTGACACATACAATGGTTATGACTTGGTCAAGTTATTTAATATCTACATACTTCAGCACTTCAGGCAATTCTCTAGTTCTAATGTATTTGATCATAGATCATTGTGACAATTCCTGTAGGAGGAGAGAGTTCCAAAACTGATAAAAATCACTAACCCTTAGTTGGCAATTAAAAAAGTAATGTCAGGTATACCAATTATACTGATGTTTAAGGAATATTAGAAGTAGCTAATGATTTGTCAAAAACACAACTCTTCATATGTTTTTTCTGTTTTGTTGATTAAAAATATTCACATACAAAGTCTGTTTTCCCAAATTTATACAACTTTAAGATATCACTGAAGCCACTTCAAATTTAGGTAAACAAGATGATTTTAGGATTGAAACAGTAAGTTTGGATAGAATTAAGTCATTTAAATGAAATTAAAACACATTTTTAAAAGTTAGAAATGCTCTTTCTAGTTGTATGATATGGAGGCTTATTAAAATTATTGCATTGCTTATTTATCAGTTTCACAAGAATTATTTATACGATCTGATAAAAACATTGGTCATAGAGAGAATAAGATTGACAGGTGGTACTTAATTTAATAGCAAATATTGTATTCTTTTCTCTTTGCTTTCTTTGCATACAAAACTTATTTTGCATACAACTCTTTCATTACATACAACACTTATAAAAATAAAGTATTATAATTTCTTGGATCACTTACTTAATCATTTTCTTCCAACAGGATAATTGGCATATTCAGTAAAAGAAAAAAAGGTGGGCTGACAAATCTATTTTGTATTTTTTTAATAACAAACAGGAAATAAAATGCATTGTTGAGTTGTCAGTATTTTAGACAATAACAGATTCCACAAAAGTTCACAATTACTAATACTATGAATACCTATATATAGAAAGGCAAAACTTGTCTAGAACTATAGTCTTCAAGACTACAAGTCTACATGTAGGGAAATAATTGGGATTTAATTTTCAGATACTTTCAGATCACTTACCTTAAAGTTATATTCCCATTTACCTGCATACTTACAGAAATAAAAGAAAAAATGGAAAAATATCAAGTAATGACTAAATATAAAGTATAAATGGGAATTGAAAATCATTAAGCATTTTTTTTGTCATAAGTATGAGTCAAATGAAAAAAGACACCTATATTGTCAATACAGGAAACCTATTTGTTAAAATTGGATTTCTATCCCAGATCCTTTCAATCTACTTCTTTTACCACATGAAAAACAGGAGTTATTTTTAGACACTTATTTTATAAAAAAACTTTGTTGCTTAGTGTTTGTTGAGTATAAATGTGCTGCACTAAATCCGGATCTTTGTACTGTACTGAGTTGCCTGGATGCTCACAAAGAAATGTCATTATCTGCAATTATTGCAGCAAGATATACATTTCAAATGGGTTGGAACAGATTTCCACTCCTCTTCAAACTAAGAAAACAAGGAACCTTCTACAGAACAGAATATTGGGAACGACAGGCTCTCTCAGTATAATCCTAAACTCGATCTTGCTCCATTGCAACTCTATTAGCCAACTATTTTCTTTCTTGTTTTGAATCCACAAACAACATTCTAGATTCCTCAGCAGTAAGGTGCAAAAGACATTTATATTATTTTTCAGAAGTTAGTAAGCTTGTGGCATTATAAATAGTATACATGACAGAAACTTTTATGAAACCTTATTTCTCTAAATGGAAATACTATTGATGTGGGCCCAAAATGTCAGTCATTTTTTTTATACTTCTTTCTACTTCAATCACTATTTTCAATCTCAATTCAGTTATCAAAATCAATTGATTCTTTCTCCATAATATCTCTCAATTACATCATCTCTATTCTCCTGCTATCCATTTACTCCTGACCTTATTGGCTATAATAATACTCTCCAAACTCACCTCTTTGCCTCCTGTCTCTACTCTTTCTAATTCATCTTTCATGAAACTGCCATAATAATTCTAGGAACGCATTTATCTATATCATTTCCATTTAAAGAAATCAGTGACTCCTTATAGGATAAAATGAGTAAATATTCCTTCACTTAGACAAACATGATATCACTTCTTTTTTTGCTTTTGTAATGTATTTCTCAATAAATAAGGAAACAAAATTATTTTGTTATTTAAACTCAAGATGAGGGATAGGACAGCTAAATTCCACTTAAAAAAGATTGCTTGTAATGATCTTTTTAGTCTCATAAAGCATTATTCTATTTCATATATTCTTAATTTCTAGCAAAACTGTACTATAAGTAGATAAAAAATCTTCTCTTACATTTTCTTGGTTCAGTCTATTCACAACATGCTTTGAATATCCTCCTTTGGAGCTTTATGAGTTGACATTTCTTCCTTACTTCAAAGTCCAATTCAGGTACTACATACACCAATAAACTAATAGATTCCCTGATTGAATGTATAACATACTCCTTGAATTTTCATATAGAACTTGTCATATTTTCTCTTAATAGGAGTCTACTTTGTATTCATGCTGAATATTCATTATTATATTATAAGATGAATGAAGCTTGAGTCTTTTTGTCTTTCTCTTTAACGTATTGTATATAGTTAGCTTTAATAAATACTAAATGGAAATGAGTTGAATACTGGATATTTTAGAATGATGAATCTATTGACAGAGTTAAACTTTTAACTTCATTATTTAAGAAAAAAGATATTATTAAGGAGGCAAAATCATACATTTTATAGTATGTTTCTAGCCAAAATCTTCACTCAGATATATTCAATTTAAAATAGATGCAATTAGATAAGCAACTAATTATTTCATGAATATATGCAGTTGAAGTTTTGAAGCAATTAGGCCATATTGACAATGTGGTTTTGTAATTGTTTATTTACCTAAATAGAAAACATTTATCTTTGAACATCATTCCCATTAAGAAAAGGAAACAGCATAAGTGAGCAGGGCTTGACAATAAATAACAACAGAAATCACTTAGTAAGTCATTTTAAACTTTGGTGATATTATTCTTTTGGAAAATTATTACATTTTCTGCAATAAAAGGTCTCTAACACTAACTACTTTTTTACATTCTTTCAAATGAACCTGGGTAATACTAATCAATATGGAGATCTGAAGCAACTAGCTTATTTTTGTATTCTACTATGAGCCCCACTGAGGAATCTCTTTCATGCGTCCAGGCTGGGTATAATCATTATTAATGTCACCTTGCATCTTAAGTATCTTGAGAAATTCCTTAATGTCTCTTCTTTCTAGGATGTCAACTTGATTTCCTTTAGGATGATGTTATCAGATTCAAATAGATACAAATTCCTGAGGTTTCATATTGATTTAGAAAACACCAGGTATTACTTATATTGTACAGTATATTCATTTATTTTGTTAAGTAATAGTTAAATAGTTGGCAAATATATTAGTTTCAAACTTCACTCAATAGTTTTGCTGTCAACTTGTGGCCTACTTCCAAATTTAATACCTCTGTTCTAAGATATTGGCAAATCCTTTTGTCAAGCAATGGTGTACTTGTTCTATGTCTTGCTTGCTAATGATCCTTAGATTGTTAAAATTATCTTTCTGCTCACATATCTGTCAAGGAATCTTAGAAGATCTTAACAAATGCTTACTAAACAAATATGTTCTTGAAATATAATGAATAAATAAAAGAAATAAAAAATTAATAAAAAATTAATGGTTTAAAGCAATGATGGACAAACTTTTTAAAGAGGAGGCCAAAGGAAAGGAAATGCTCATCTGTCAGTCTGTTTCTAAGGCAACTCTTTCAAAGTTTCATTGTATTGTATCCTACTCATTGTATTTGTCAGATTAGGAATAATGTCACCCAGCCCTATAGAACATTTCAGAGGGCCTGCATCTGGCCCACATGCCATAGTGTGTCCATCACTGGTTTAAAAGATGGTGAGTAGAACAACAAGACAGTAGATTGACATTCTCTTTCCAGAAGCAACAACCATATTAATGTTATTTGGTTATAGAAGTGGAAAATAGGGAGCTGAGGAGGGAGCCAAAAATAGTAGCAAGACAGTAACAATATGCCAGAGGATTGGTGCAGCATTGATAGAGTAATTGATCTGAGCTAATGGAACATAGTTGAGAATCTCAAGAATCAGGATCATGGAGTTTTCAGATTGGGAGACCTAGAGAAAAAGAAGTAAGTTATATAGGGTATTGTCACTGGTCATAATAGCAGGGGAATAAAACAGTTTTCATGGTTTTTTGATTTAGCAAGGCAAAGTCTGTTGCAATCAACCTGCAGTAATAGAAAGAATATGGCACAATGGATATAGCGAGCTAGTATTGGGATCAGAAAGACTGTTTCAAATCCTCCATCTCTCAAGTAATTGTTGTATAAATCCTGGCCATGTCACTTAATACTTGGGTGTTCTTAAGCACTTTCTTAAACTATTTATAGAACAATTTCTGATTTACTTTGTTAAAGAGGATTTCCCTATGAGTCACCAATATGAAGGAAATCACAGCTTTAGCCTATCCCTCTCCAAACTACCATTAGTGGGATTTTAAAGAATCTATATTTAAAATGTGACTACAAAGATATGGTCTGCTGTTTAAAATTATCTGAAAAAAATTTGTTTCCTTTTCATGGTTTCATCAGGAATATTTTTGGACAAGTTAATAGCAGAATAAAGATGAGACAAGATCAGCCTAGCAATTATCAAAGGAAGAAGCCAAGGGGAAGAAGAATGAATATCACCCAGATTGTGCCATTCAGTTGGATAGACCTCCCAATGAGTTAGCTCTCTTTGACAAGTGCTGCAGATGGACAGTGAGAGCTGAACTCAGATTTGAATAGAAGGAGGAGAGTGGGCTGAATTGCTTTTGGAAAATTGTGTACTGCTTTCAATGGTTCCAAACTTCTGTCTGCCACCAAAGTCCATTTAAAAAATACCAATGCTCTTGTGTAACACCAATACAACTACAGTAGCAGAAAGATTACATGATAACTTCTATAGAAATAACAATAACATACTATGTGACACATGATTATAAGTATATGTTCCTTTTAAGAAGAAATATCTACTGAATTATGCACATATTTAGGATATATTTAATGAAGATCTAAGAAGGGAATAAGTAGGATTTGTATGTTATTCCTTATTTATGTACAAGATGCTAAAAAAGGAGTATAAGATCCCTTGATAGATAGAACCAGAGGAATAATGTTATTTAGCAATCTTCTGAATATAAAGCAAGCAATACCTAAAATATGTAGATACAAACTTGCCAAGATATTTGCTGAAATATTGAAGTATGGCCCTGTGTTAGATTCAAATGATAAAGGGATTTCTGTGGATAAACAGATGAATGTTCCTATTTAGATATGATAATCTCCTTATTTTATCGAGACCCTTAATACTATAGATCCTACTCAAATAATGTCATCACCAGTTAAAATACATAGCCTTAACAAACTGTATTAGAAATATAAAGCAGATGTGGAATGTCTATTGCCTAGATTATGAAATTCAGTTGGATGAAAAGCAATTGAATTAATTTATCAATACATGTTTTTTGGATAGTCAAATGCATAGAAGGAAGAAAGGGCTAGATGGAATTTAGGAAATTATAAAAATCTTTCAAAGATTTGGCACTGCACTCTTAAAACTTATCTTTTTAAATATTACTTTCCCCAGTGATGTGATTGTGGATTATGGAAAACTACAATCTCAGATGACTCAAAAGTTTTAGGTGATATAAAGGATAAGGGGGAAATTTATGGTTAATGAAACAGATTACAATTTGTCAATGCTTATTTATGTTAAGTGTTATAAAAGATACTTATATTGTCTTATATTGACATATATTGTTGAGAATATATATGACTGGAAAATAAAGTATGTTGATGACATGACAATTTTTATTGTTGGTATTCAATGATTTCAGTCATGTCTGACCCTCTGTGACTCATTTTTGGCTTTCTTGGCAAAGATACACTCATCTTTCACCATTTCCTTCTATAGCTCATTGTATATATGAGAATACTGGGGAAAATGTAATTGACATGCCCAGACCCGCCAGCTAGTCAGAGTCTGAGGTCAAATTTGAACTCAAATCTTGGCATTTTATCATCTGTGTCATCTAATTTACCTATTCAGATGGCAATAGAGAGTAGCAGCATTTAAGGAATGTCAGTGCTTCATTGGAGAACATAACTATGAAAAGATTTAAAGCAAGTCTTTAAAAGTATTAAGCAGATTGTCTATAGAGGACTTCCAGCATGAAAAAAATAGTAACAAGACTGAAAATCTGTGAAATATCAAAACACTTAATTCTAAAACACTAATTGTAATGAATATTGTTTCTCTAACTTGTGGTGAAAATATGATTTCCTCACATATCAGTGATCTGGGACTTAGGAAACTAAAGTTTAGAGCCAATATCCAATAACTCATATTTCAGAAATGAAAGAAGGTAAAGTGGAATGGGGAAATATATACAAATCCAAACTAAGAATTTTCTATAAAGGTAATTAGATAAAAGGATGTGGCTTGGTATTAGTAATCCTTTTATATTTTTAATAGAAATATAATTATGAATCTATTACCTTCTGGAATTCTTTATATTAGGATGAAAATAGAGATTTTAGAGAAGCTGAAAAAAATCAAGATTAGTACTCAAAACAAAAAACAGTGAATGAGCAGATATTGAAGAAAAAAAAAACAGTAGAATTAGGGACTCAGTTGTAATCTTCACTGAGAGTCAATAACCATATCAATAAAAATATAGTGAAAGAGAATTCAGCATTGAGGATTGACTAATGATGATGATGACAATGGATGAAAAATAAGAAATATGAGAAAGGATATAAATTACACATAAGGAGAATATAAAAGAAAAAGAGATTCCAAAAATGGTGGGAAAATGGAAATGGTCTCAATGCATACTGAAGTTATAGTATAATTTTCTTTACTTCTTCCTAATATAGGAATATTTAATAGCTTAAAGTGATCATGAAGTTTTCTGTGTAGTAGTTCAGAAAACAAACTATAGAAACAGTCTTAAATCACAAGAGTTTAAGTAACCTCATCATTCCACTGTAAGACAGTTCAATATTAATAAGTTAAAATGACATAAGAAAATTCATATTAGAAAAGTCTTTAAAGTATACCTTCATGCCATAACTTCTTTAGCCATTCCCCAAATGATGACCATCCCTTCCATTTTTAGTTCTTTACCACCAAAATGAGAGCTTATATAAATATTTTAGAACATATAGTAGATTCTTTCCCTTTTTCTCTGATCACCTTAGAAACTAAACCTAATTGTGAAACTGCTTGGTCAAAAGGCATATATAGTTCTGTAACTCTTTTGACATAATTCCAGATTGCTCTCCAAATGACCGTATCAGTTTACTGTTTCTCTAGCAACCTATTGGTGTCCCCATTTTTCCATAACCACTGAACATTTGTCATTTTGCCCTTTAATAATTTTAGCCAATCTGATAAGTATAGTATTTTTATTTAAATTTCTCTTATGAATGATGGTGTTGAACATATTATAGTTATTTATAGCTTTGATTTTATATATATATATGCATATATTTGTATATATTTACTGTCATATGCTGTGACATAAAATTGTGATGAAATACTACTGTGCCATAAAAATGATGAAAAAATCATGAAAAATCTACAAGAAATTGTGAAGTGAAAATGAATGGAAATAAGAGAACATACACAGGAACAGAATAATTGTTTGATAAATGACTTGTATATGCCTATCTGCAGAGAAAAAACTGATTAGTAGAAATAAAAAAAAACATAGTGTAATATATTATACATAGGTGTGTATATATTTGGTACATTTTCTAGTGTGAGGAGGGGAGAGAAAGCAAAAAAAGAGAATTTTAATGTAACTAATTAATTAACTAAAAGAGAAAAATATAATCTTATCAACAATTCACGGCCATTAAAGATACAACTGCTTTTTAGCTACAGGGCTTTGGTCAACAGTTTAGTCTGAATGAACACTGCACCAGTGTGATTTGGAAAACTCTGCTTTATTAGTAGCCTGTAAAAATAGAAATTAGTTCTATTTTTAGATAAATCACCAAACATTTAATTTAGTAGAAAATTTCAAATGGTAGAACTGTTTATTTTGCTAAGTAAAGAGAACTCAAAGGAATGAAGTAGCCTCTATTCAGTATTCTCAGAAAAATAATATTTCTTTTTTATTAGCTCCATCTGATGGCTGATTTAGTTTTTACAGATTGTTTGGCTATAAATTACTCCACTATAATTTTGTTAGATTTTTTTTTCTTTCTTCTCTTTCCTCCCCCTAACAAGCATATGTATTCCAATGCAAAAAATAATGACTGGTAGGAGCACTGGGAATTGATTAGCAAAGTGAGTAATTCTGTAAATCCCAAAGTTTCCAGTATTATTTTTCTGTTCTCTGCAACATGAATATTAACGAGCATAACACTGGAGAGGAAATAAGAATAATGTGAGGAGATAATGTCTTTCTGGACATTGATTTCTTTTACAAAGTCTCCATATTTCTTTATCAAAACCTCCATATGTTACATTAGGATTGGGACTCAGGAGATCTAGTGTTATCATTGTTAGAAAATTAGCCATATTTGTGAAATGGTGATGATAACATATTTCCTACCTACTGTGGTTATGAAAATCATTAGTTATAATATATAGGAAAGTACTTTGCAAACATCACATGTTATGTATACATTTTTGGAAAACATTTTGTAAACTATATACTGCTAAATATACATTATGTGAAATCATTTTATAAACCATAAAGCTATGCAAAAGATATAAAAGAAACAAGGTATGCCACCCCCTTTGTAAACCATAAAGTGATGCTTAAATGACAGACATCATCATTGCCCTATAATTGCAACATCAAATTTACTAAAATACAATCTAGATAAGTAAAATTTAGCATGTACTGATGGAGCCATGAAACTATTGCACTTCTTAAAGTGCCTTTGTTGTTCAGTTGTGTCTGACTCTTAGTGACCCTGTTTGGGATTTTCTTGAAAATAAAACTGGAAGGATTTGCCATTTTCTTCTCCAACTCACTATACAAATTAAAAAAAAAACCCGAGGCAATCAGGGTTAAGCAACTTGCCCAGGGGCACACTGCTATGGAGTATCTGAGGCCAGATTTGAACTCAGGTTTTCCAGACTCCAGGCCTGGTGCTCTATCTACTATTTTTCTTAGAGTCACATCCACACTGCTCCATAAGTTCATCAAAACCATTTTGAGGGATAATATTAAAACTTGGACTACAAATACAGTCTTTTCAGTAACTGAGTCAACAAAATTTGAAAATAGAGTACTATATAATATAAAATACTGATTATTTTGGATTTTAATATGAAAGGTATTTTTAAATGCAAATAATCAACTTCAAAATATTTGGTAAGTTTGTTACAAAAGCTTAAAATTCAACTGCCTCTGGAATATCCTGCAAAGTGATTTAGATCTTATTGTTACTAGAACCTTCTCAGGTCATATGGAAACACTTCTTTCAGGTCTTACCTATGGAATTAGCTAGTTTAGCCTGTGTGGGATAGGTAGTAGATCAACTTTGGGTTTCTAGATAAATTACATTGAATCAGAAAAGACTACAAAGTCTTAGAGTTTCCTTTAAAACTTCCTTTGGCATAGTAGGTCCAGTTTTAGAAGCAAGAATTTTCTCTTTTGTACTCAATAAATCATCTTTTGGATTTCATAATGACAAGGAACGTTTATCCATGGTCTTGAAAGCCTCTAGACCTGTGAACATTTTTCTTATTCAATGTGTCCTCACATAAGAAATAATCTTCCATTTCTTGCCTGCAAAGATTCCTCTCATAGCTTTTAGGCCTTCTTGTACTGACCTAAAATATTGGTCTCCAACATTCTCACAATACTCAGTGGCTCTGGCCCCTAGAACTGGGACTTGATATTGCCCTCCCTCTATTTCTCCTTAGTATCCCACAAAACTATTTTCTAGATGAAGTAACTGGATCTGCCCATTGGGGGAATATTTATTTTCCTCATTTATCATCCTAGATTAACATCTTAGTCATCTTCCTTGTAGAGGGCAGAAGAACAAAGGCCATAATGCTAAGTTACTAAAATCCCTTTTCCAAAGCTTTAGATTTCCACATTGCTTTCAAGACAAGTACTACCAAAATGACTTTTCTTTTCCTGTCCAGACTAACAAATTCTGTGGAAATGTCCAATAAATACTAGACATGCTTTGAATCAAATGAAAATTTGACACTGTTTGTTGGCCTACATAATTTTTTTCTACTTGCTTCATTATAATTGGACTGTCACATCTAAGGGTATTCTTGTAGGATAGTTTTAGTTTATAGAAGAAAAATGTAATTTATGTCATAAAAATGTCATGAAAATAACTGAACATTAAATCTACCAATATACAAATTCATTTTGCACCACAAAGGATTATATTGTTTATTAATTTCAATATTCACAGATATTTCTCTCTTTCTCCAATAATGGAATAAATTGATTAACTTATATATTTAAAATATTTAAAATTAAGGGTATGACATACCTCAGCATCATATTCCCAGAGCTGATTTCCTCTCATATGGTGGCACTTTAACATGATAACAGGCCCACTGAGTCTAGAAACATCTAAGCAGAAATCATCAGTACGAATTTCCTTTTCAGCAGTGTATGAAAATACCTGTAGAAGTGAAATATAATTAACAGGGAGGTAAGATCTGTGGAACAGGTTCCATAGAAACCTGTAGGTAAATTAATGATTTATATAATTATTTTTCCTATGGAGATTAATTTTCACAGGTTTATAATAATTGAAGACTGAGTTTTGTTAAGCTATAACATGAAAAATGAATTCTCTGCCTGTGCATCTGACCAAAAAACTGGTTTGTATAACACTACTGGGTTTATATTCCAAAGTGAGAATAATGAAATACGTTTTTACAAAATATTCATAACTGTGCTCTTTATGGTGGAAAAAAATTGGAAAATGAGGGGATGTCCCTCAATTGGGGAATGACTGAACAAATTGTGGTATGGTGATGAAGTACTATTTGCTGTAAAGAATGATGAACTACTTGATTTCTATATGAACTGGAAAGACCTCCATGAACTGATATGAGTGAAATGAGTAGGACCAGGAGAACATAGTACACAGAATCAGGTAACATGGAATGATCAAATGGCTTTGCTACTAATAGCAATGCAATAATACAGGAAAATCTAGAAGGCCTTATGAGAAAGAATGCTATCCAAGAAAGAATGTAGGAGTAGAATAGCAGAAGAAAAACAGGATTAATCACTTGTTTATATGGGTATAGGATGTGGGTTTTTGGTTTTTTAAAGATTACTCTGTTACAAAAATGAATAATATGGAAATGAGTATTGAGGGATACTACATGTATAACCCAGTAGAATTGCTTGTTGGCTCTGAGAGGGGGGTGGGGGGAGAGGAAGGAAAGAACATGAATCATGTAACCATGGAAAAATACTTAAAACTAAACAAATGAATAAGTTTTAAAAAACCTGGAGTGAAGTTAACACAAAAGATTGATATAGTTTTCCATTGCCATTCCACTTTCTCAATTTGTCAATCAAGACAACAAACAAGATCAATACTCCCAATGGCTTTGGATAGATCATAGTAATAAATTTAATTTTCCTATGAACTAGTAACACAGGCTATACTTTTCTGTCAGAGAGGTAATGTACTTTAATGACTTGAAAGATTGTAGTCTAAGGTATTTTCCTTATAAACATACTAGATTACTTAATATAATGCTAAATAATTAGTCCCCAATCAATTATTGAGAGCTTACTATGTATCAATATGCTAGGCAATGGGGATACAAATTAAATGAAAGAAGCAATTGATACTAGCAAAAAGTTTATAATATATTGGGGGATAGTGTTAGAATATAAGTATACTACCTGAATATCCTAAAGAAGTTTATTAAGTATCTTAAAGGAGTTATTGAATAAAATTTGCCAATACTTATGTTTAATAGAGAGATCATTTTAAGTAGAGAAATAAATAAAAGTCTATTGATTTCATATGATTTGAGAGAGAATTTTCTCATTGTTTCTCAAACTGTCAAAGAAGTAGTTTTTACCTCCTCTGTGTGAAGATCTCTTAGAAGAGAATTCACACTCTTAATATAAACCTATTCATTTTGTTTCAGACTGAATCATTTACTTAAGACCTTCCTCATTAATTTCTCATGAAGTATATAAAAACCAACATTAAAGCTGTGTCATTCTCATTAATTATGATGTGTCTGCCTGTTTTGCACTGGCAACTGGTGTTCTCCAAAGCTTCCTATTAGTTTGAGGATCAGTGAATTAGTTGATTGTTATAGAATTATATCATAATTTGCCTTTCTGATATATATACACACATATAGACATATATGCATATATATGCTTATATATACATATATACACATGAATATACAAACAACATTGATGGTAGTTACCAACATAATTTCTTGAAGAAATTCTATAGTAGTAGAAGGGTAACACAGGCAGTGGTTGAAAATAAATGTCTGACCAAATAATATTTTACATTGGATTTTGCAAGAGAGGTTAGTATTACCAGTGGAACTGCGCATCGGCCATGGGTGGGGGGAGGGTGAGAGGTGAAGGAGAAAGTAGGAGCATGAATCATGTAACCATGTTAACTTTTCTAAAAAATGAATATTAATAAATGTTAAAAAAGAGAGAGGTTAGCATTCACATTTATGTTTAGAGAGTCAAGTGTGATTTTTACCTATAAATTATTTAAATAATTCAATTCAATTCAATAGTTTAAGCAATATTTATTTATGCAAGTCTCTTCTTTATTTAGAGATAAAAAGGAAAAGATAAAGAGCCTTTATCCTCAAGCAGCTTATATTCTAATTACATATAGAATGTATGTCTTATCATTTATGAATATATTTATTTCCTTAATTTCTCCTGATTCAAGGACAGAGTAAATAGTCTTGAGTTTTAGTCAAGGTGCTACAATTGGCCTAAATAGCTTTCTTCAGGGAATTTAATTTTCTTCTTTTTATTTCATAGATTGCTGATTATATCACTTATTGGAATTTTACCAAATGGAGATAGTTGGCTAAATTTGTAATTATTTTAACAAAATAATTTTACAAAAGTTAGATGTAAACATTATTATCATCATATATTTTAAAAATAGAATAGAGATTATAAAAATTGGATGCTGCATTAATATACTGTACCAAAATGGAGAGTTATTAATATGTTTGAATATTAGTAGTTATGAAAATTCATCCCAGAGATATATAAAGCACTTTGGCCACCTATGAAAATGAATAACATATCTTTTAATTAATATAAAAAGACTCATGATATTAAGGAATTGTTTATAAATATCAAAATGTTTGGAAGTTACCAAGTCATGTTCTATTATTTTCATATTAGGAAAAGAAAATGAGAAATACATAGAAAAGAATTTAAAAATCTACAATTAAGTGATAGTACTACACAAATTGATTCTCCAACCAATATTTTGAAGAAATTTATTGATGTTGAAGAGCTACCTTCCTTGAACACATATGTAGGAACTCTCACATATACATGGAACTTACCTAAGTATGTGAACTCATATTTGGTACAATAGTCATATCTTCCTCTGGTGTAATCTAATGATGCCAAATAAAACCTGGCCCTGAATGCCAGTCAAGTAGCTCCCCAAATTCCCCAATGTTGAGATGATTGTGTCAAAATTTTTTAAAATCATGATAGAATTTGTAATTTGTTAAGCAGTAGGCATATAAAATTGTGATTCTGAATAATTAATTCTATTAGTAATCCAGTAATCAGCCACATTTGTAATGATGAAGATTTCTGCTAAAAGTTTAGAATCATAGAAGTTATACCTGGAAGAGAATTTTGAGATAGAACAGTCGAATTCATTCATTTTTTTCAGATGCTGGTACTAAAGGCAAAAGGAGCTCAAAGGTGTATAAGTCATACAAGTAGTAGAGACAAATTTCATAGTGTGATATTTTGATTCTAAAAAGTAGACAATTCTACCATATCTGTTTCTCATATTTTATTAGTCAACACTATTTGTGTCACTAGATGAGGAGATACATGGTCAACTTATACTAAGAATCAGTGTGACTAAATATAGTCATCAAATGAAATTATCTTTTCATCAATCTTAAATCGTAGATTCCTGACTGTTTGGGCCATCAAGGTGAATTAATTTAAAATGATAGACAGTACCTTTGGGTTTACCCCATGATCATTTTGTGACCACTCTAAGTCTTTTCAGTAACATTTATGAACTCATGATGTTAAAAATAAAACTTTGCATCAGATATCTGAATTGTACTAATTATGATTATTCTCAACATCCTATCCTTAGCAAAGAACACTTGATAGCCATTGGGTACAGATAATACTAGATGAAGTTCCTAAGAGTTCAAAGAAAAGAAGAATATATTTGTCCCCCCAGTTTTATACCTCTTATCATTCTTCTCACATTAAAAGTCAAGCATAATGGTAATAATGTAGGAAAGGGGACATAAAATCAGAGGTAAGCTAGCTGTCTTTAACATAGTATTTATTTTCTAGTCAAGAGTAGAATATTCTAGATCTGACCGATATTCCTTTCCTACTAAGTACTAACAATATTAAAATTTTATACTTGTACATAAAATTTATTCTAAAATTTTAATACTAAATGCCTTTCTTGTCTTAGTTGCTGTTGACGAATTTTCCCTTATAATACAAAGAGTTAAGAATGGGGCATTGAGTTTATGAAGCTCCCATTGTTCAAAACTTCCTTCAGCCAGGTATATAGTCCACTGATTTTTGAGGTGCAATGTCTCTTTTTTTTTTCAGTCAACAAGCATTTATTAGGCACCTACTATGTTCCAGGCACTATGCTAAATTATCAGGAATACAAAGGAAGGCAAAAACACTTTTCCTGCCCTTAAAGAGCTTACATTTTTTTTATCTTTATTAAACTTTATTTTATTGGATTCAATGTGTCTTTCCCATTTTTCAAACATTTGTTAATATTCATTTTTAACATGGTTACATGATTCATGCTCCTCCTTTCCCCTTTGCCCCCCGCACTCCCCCCACCCATGGTCGATGCACATTTCCACTAGTTTTGTCATGTGTCCTTGATCAAGACCAATTTCCAAATTGTTGGTAGTTGCATTGGTGTGGTAGTTTCGAGTCCACACACTCAATCATGTCACCCATACCCATGCGTTCAAACAGTTGTTTTTCTTATATGTTTCCTCTCCTGCAGTCCTTCCTCTGAATGTGGGTAGCATTCTTTACCATAAATCCCTCAGAATTGTCCTGGGTCATATATTGCTGCTGGTACAGAGGTCCATTACATTCAATTTTACCACAGTATATCAGTCTCTGTGTACAATGTTCTTCTGGCTCTGCTCCTTTCACTCTGCATCTGTTCCTGGAGGTCTCTCCAGTTCGCCTGGAACTCCTCCAGTTTATTATTCCTTTGAGCACAATAGTATTCCATCACCCGCATATACCACAGTTTGTTCAGCCATTCCGCAATTGAAGGACATACCCTCCTTTTCCAATTTGTTGCCACCACAAAAAGCGCAGCTATGAATATTTTCGTACAAGTCTGTTTATCTATGATCTCTTTGGGGTACAAACCCAACAATGGTATGGCTGGATCAAAGGCAGGCATTCTTTTATAGCCCTGTGAGCATGATTCCAAATTGCCAGCCAGAATGGCTGGATCAGTTCACAGCTCCACCAGCAATGCATTAATGTCCCAATTTTGCCACATCCCCTCCAACATTCATTACTCTCCCCTTCTTTCATTTTAGCCAATCGGCTAGGTATGAGGTGATACCTCAGAGTTGTTTTGATTTGCATTTCTCTAATTATTAGAGATTTGGAACACTTTCTCATGTGCTTATAGATACTTTTGATTTCTTTACCTGAAAATTGCCTATTCATGTCTCTTGCCCATTTATCAATTGGGGAATGGCTTGATTTTTTATACAATTGCTTTAACTCCTTGTATATTTGAGTGATTAGACCCCTGTCAGAGTTTTTCGTTATAAAGATTTTTTCCCAATTTGTTGTTTCCCTTCTGATTTTGACTACATTGTTTTTGTTTGTACAAAAACTTTTTAGTTTAATATAACCAAAACCATTTAATTTACATTTTGTAATTTTCTCTAACTCTTGCTTGGTTTTAAAGTCTTTCCTTTCCCACAGATCTGACAAGTATACTATTCTGTGTTTACTTAACTTATTTATAGTTTCCCTCTTTATATTCAAGTCGTTTACCCATTCTGAATTTATCTTGGTGTAGGGTGTGAGATGTTGATCTAGACCTAATCTCTCCCATATTGTTTTCCAAATTTCCCAGCAGTTTTTGTC
>NC_058132.1:273251181-273251551 GCF_016433145.1 Gracilinanus agilis
CTAAATAGGTAAATTAATTTGGGTAGAATTGTCATTTTTATTATGTTAGCTCGTCCTACCCATGAGCAATCAATGGCTTTCCAATTGTTTAGATCCAGTTTTATTTGTTTGGAAAGTGTTTTGTAGTTGTTTTCATATAATTGCTGTGTTTGTTTTGGTAGGTAGATTCCTAAGTATTTTATATTGTCTAGGGTGATTTTAAATGGTGTTTCTCTTTCTACTTCTTGCTGCTCTAGTGTGTTGGAAATGTATAGAAATGCTGATGATTTATGTGCATTTATTTTGTATCCTGCAACTTTGCTAAAGTTGTTGATTATTTCTACAAGCTTCTTAGTTGATTCTCTAGGATTTTTTAAGTAGACCATCATAT
>NC_058132.1:273251640-273294182 GCF_016433145.1 Gracilinanus agilis
CTTCTAATTTATCCCCATTGCATATGATGTTTATTGATGGTTTTAGGTATATACTGTTTATTATTTTTAGGAAAGGTCCTTCTATTCCTATACTTTTCAGTGTTTTCAATAGGAATGGATGCTGTATTTTGTCAAAGGCTTTTTCAGCATCTATTGAGATAATCATGTGATTTTTGTTTGTTAGACTGTTGATATGCTCAATTATGTGGATGGTTTTCCTAATGTTGAACCATCCTTGCATTCCTGGTATAAATCCCACCTGATCATGGTGGATGATCTTCTAAATTACTTGCTGGAGTCTCTTTGCTAGTATTATATTTAAGATTTTTGCATCTATGTTAATTAGGGAGATTGGTCTGTAGTTTTCTTTCTCTGTTTTTGATCTCCCTGGCTTTGGAATCAGTACCATATTTGTGTCATAAAAGGAATTTGGTAGGACTCCTTTGCTTATCATATCAAATAATTTGTATAGTATTGGGATTAGTTGCTCTTTGAATGTCTGATAGAATTCACTTGTGAATCCATCAGGCCCTGGCGATTTTTTCTTAGGGAGTTCTTTGATGGCTTGTTCAATTTCTTTTTCTGACATGGGATTATTTAGGTATTCTAATTCTTCTGCTGTTAATCTAGGCAGTTTATATTTTTGTCAATATTCATCCATATCTCCTAAATTGTTATATTTATTGCCATATAATTTGACAAAATAGTTTTTAATGATTGCCTTAATTTCCCCTTCATTAGAGGTGAGGTCTTCCTTTTCATCTTTAATAATGTCAATTTGGTTTTCTTCTTTCCTTTTTCTCATTAGATTGACCAGTACTTTGTCTATTTTATCTGTTTTTTCAAAGTACCAGCTTCTAGTCTTATTTATTAATTCAATAGTTCTTTTACTTTCGATTTTATTAATTTCTCCCTTGATTTTTAGTATTTCTAATTTAGTTTTCATCTGGGGATTTTTAATTTGCTCGCTTTCTAATTTTTTGAGTTGCATGCCCAATTCATTGATCTCTGCCCTCCTTAATCTGTTAATATATGCACTCAAGGATATAAATTTCCCCCTGAGTACTGCCTTGGCTGCATCCCACAGAGTTTGGTAGGATGTATCATCATTGTCATTTTCTTCAATGAAATTCTTGATTGTTTCTATGATTCCTTCTTTGACAAATTGGTTTTGGAGAATCATATTATTTAATTTCCAATTAGTTTTTTATTTTCCTGTCCAGGTGCCCTTATTAATTATTATTTTTATTGCATTGTGATCTGAGAAGGTTACATATATTATTTCTGCTCTTTTGTATTTGTTTGCAATGATTCTATGCCCTATAACATGGTCAATCTTTGTGAATGTGCCATGTGCAGCTGAAAAGAAGGTGTATTCCTTTTTGTCCCTATTTATTTTTCTCCACATATCAATTAAATCTAATTTTTCTAGGACTTCATTCACCTCTCTTACCTTTTTCTTATTTTTCAGTTTGATTTATCTAGATCTGAAAGAGGAATATTTATATCTCCCACTATTATGGTTTTACTATCTATTTCCTTCTTGAGCTCTGCCAGTTTCTCCTTTATGAATTTGGGTGCTATGCCACTTGGTGCATATATATTGAGCAGTGTTATTTCCTCATTGTTTATACTGCCTTTAATCAGGATGTAATGACCTTCCCTGTCTTTTTTAATCATATCTATTTTTACTTTGGCTTTGTCAGAAATCATAATAGCCACTCCTGCCTTCTTTTTCTCATTTGACACCCAAAAGATTTTGCTCAAACCCTGAACCTTAAACTTGTGTATGTCCACCTGCCTCATGTGTGTTTCTTGTAGACAACATATAGTGGGATTTTGGTTTCTAATCCACTCTGCTATTTGCTTCCGTTTTATGAGCCTGCGCTCTTCGCCCTGCGTCTGCTCTCTGCGTCCTGCTCCTGTGCTCAAATTTTGTATGCGTTCGTTAGCTTTTTGGGGTCCTAAATCTTGCTGCTCTCAGGAACAGGGCCCGGAGCTGCCAATGACTGGATGGGTGGCCGAAACTTGCTCTATTTCTTTTTAGCTGGCTTTGGCGCTATAGGTGTGTGTGGAGGGGGTGGGGGTGGGATGGTTGCTCAGCCCGTGATTTAGTCAGAGCTGTTTCACCCCTTTATAGCATGGAAATGCCTCGATTCCGTGTACCTTCCACACTGTGCCCTGTTGTGGGGTTCCTCCGTTCGTCTGGACTTGTTTTTATGTCCCCTTGAGGAGTTTTGTGTGTTTTGGTCAGGAGAGGTTAAGAGCTGCTTCTTACTCTGCTGTCATCTTAACCTGGAACCTGCAATGTCTCTTTTAAGGAAATACCAGCAGGGTCTCTGCTGGGTTAACCTAATCCAGTGATGGCCAACCTTTTGGAAATAGAGTGCCAAGCCCTTCCCTCACCCTTAAGATCAAGTGCTGTGCATGCCCCCCAAAGATACTGAGTGCCACACCCTACCTCCAAGAGACTGAGTGCTGACTTATATCTCCCCCCACCCCATTTCTTACCTCAAACACAAAGGAGAAAACACTCCCACTGGGCTGCTGGGCAGAGAAGCAGGTAATGAGAAGTGCATGTGGAGAGGGGGAGGAGAGTGGCCCAAGCCCTTTGCTCCCCTCCAGCTATGGTTCATGCTGTGAGCTATGCTTCCCTCAAACCTAGCTCCTCTATATTCCCACCATAGGAGTCACCTTCACCACAGACTCAACAGACTGTCATCTACACTGCTCCCTCATACATCATGTGAGCCACCTCCTTCTGCAACACCTTACCCCAGATAGGGGAGGAGGGAAGTACTCCCATTGTGTTACTAGGCAGAGGGGACAGTAAAGTGAGGAGTCCTCAGGTGCATGGAAATGGAAAGGGGAACACACTGTCATGAGTCCCTCTGGCTTTCTAGTAACAAACTCTGTTGAGTGGCTGAAGGTGTGCCCACAGAGAGAGCTTTTCATGCCCTTTTTGGCACACATGCAATAGGTTCACCATTACTGACTGCTAACCTAATAATAAACCACTTCTCAAATATAGTGATACTATTTCTTATACCTCTTTTAATAACTTTCTTTAGCTCTTGTTTACTGTTATGGATACCTACTAAACATTTAGAATGTTATCAGTACAGGAAATAGCTCTATGGCCAGGTATTTGGCAAGCTGATTTGCTCATATGGATCAGTATTCAATTTTTCTTGTGCCTTTCTTTTGTTTGAATTTAACATAAATCTGCACTCCACTTTCCTTTCTAAAAGGAAAGTTTTAAAAATTAATTTTCATCTCCTCCCGTCTCCCTCCACCTTTGATTAAGTTGGGAATGAGGCCTGAGCTTTATCTGTAAAAGGAGAAGCATCTGGCTCCCTATGTTCTCAGAAGACATTTGCCTGTTTTCCCACATCACTCCTGGCATTTGGAAGACTGGCTTCTGATCTGGACTGGGGTCAGGTCCATCCAACTAGGGAGACCTGGAAGGAATGATATCACCAGGGTTATAAGTTATGAATCAAGTAAGTTTTTTCTCTGTTAAGAAGCAGTGGGAGTGAATAGGACATGTGGTGAGCATCAGGACCAGGTTAGCTAGGTGACTGCCACTTGATTATGTGCCTTTTCTCTCTCTAGCCTGCTTTTACTATCTAATAAATAAGTATAAATTAATATACGGAATCCAGAGAATTTTAATTCTAACAGTCTCCACATGACTGTAGAAATCACAAATCAATGACAGAATTCCTACCACATCCATTCATTTGAATAATGACTGAATGCACTAAAAAGTACCAATAATACTTGAGAGATAGACTGTGGTATCATTTGGAAGGAAGGGTGAAACACATATGGAGGACTCATTATGAACCATCACCAGGAATTGAGTGAAGAGAGTTCTTCTTGGAAGTTTAAAAGCTGTGAGAATAAGCTGTCTTGTTGAAACTCAGAACAGATTCCAAGAAGTTGAATTGTAATAGTAGGGCATTACAGTTAAATCTCTGAACAAAGAGCATCTGAATTCTTTTATTGGATCTATTTCCTAAGAAATAAAACCTAGAACTGGTCTTAATTCTTCAAAATAAGAAGAAAATATATATTTTTAAATTTGAACAATATGAAAACGTCAAGACTGCCAACAAAACGTAATGATTATGGATCATACATTCAGAAACCTTGCTTACAAGAACTAAAAATGTAATTTACAACTCTTGTTATGCTTAATGACCAAATAGTGACCTTATGGGGCAGCTGGGTAGCTCAGTGGATTGAGAGTCAGGCCTAGAGAAGGGAGGTCCTAGGTTCAAATCTGACCTCAGACACTTTCCAGCTGTTTGACCCTGGGTAATTCACTTGACCCCCATTGCCCATCCTTACCATTCTACTACCTAGGAGCCAACACACAAAAGATAAAGGTTTAAAAAATAGTGACCTTATATTCTATCATGACTATTTTACCTGAACATACTTGTAAAGCAATATAGTTATTTAACTTTCATTCTATCCTTGAAAGTAGAACATCAATATGTTCATTAATTCTAGGTTTTTGAAATAAATTCTCACCCCACTATCAGACTTTTTTATTCTAGAGGATAGGAGAAATTGACTAAATTCTGCAATTGGTCATTACATCTTCATTTTCAGAGAATGCAGGCTCCCTCTGCTGGGCACTAAATTCAAAATTATATCATCACAGCATTTCAGAGCTTTTGAAAGGGATTTTTGAGATTTCAAAGTCCATATTGCACGTGAACGAGAACTCCAATGGTTGGTACTCATCCAGACTAATTTAAAAACATGCAATGAGGGTCAGCACACTAATTTTCAATACAGTCCATTATACTTTTGTAAACCTTTATTAGGAATCTCTCTCTTCCTCACTGCCCTTTTACATTAAGGCTATTTGTTTTCTTTGGAACATCTATTCTTTATTATTTTGCCCTCTGTGGTCAAGCAGAACAAATTTAATCCCCTTTTCCTGAGCACTCTGCCAAATACCTGGAGAAAATTCACCTATACCCATAAGCCTTTTCTTCTCTGGGTTAAATTGTTTCAAAGACTTCAGCTGATTCTTCTGAGGCAAGATCTCCAGTCTTCTCATCCAAAAATGTGGTGCCCCAAACTAAACACAATATTTTAGATCTACCTGATGAGGGCATGGGAATGCTTGCAATTAAAAAAAAAATTTTATTTTAAACCCTTAACTTCTGTGTATTGACTTATAGGTGGAAGAGTGGTAAGGGTAGGCAATGGGGGTCAAGTGACTTGCCCAGGGTCACACAGCTGGGAAGTGTCTGAGGCTGAATTTGAACCTAGGACCTCCTGTCTCTCGGCCTGGCTCTCAATCCACTGAGCTACCCAGTTGCCCCATGCTTGCAATTTTTGCTCTACATTTTTTTCTATTTTCTTTTTGTTTCAATGGGAATGCATTGAATCTATAGGCTTGGGAACATGGTGAGAGAAGTTTGTCTGAAAATAACTCATGGGTTTTAGGACTCTTAAAGTTCAATGAGATAGCATTGCCTAAAGTAGTCAAAAATGCTACAACTTTTCACAGTGATTTATCCCATTAATGAATACTGTGAAGTGATTGGGTCCAAACCAATGACCATATTTAATTACACCTTAAAATAATACATGTGGCTATTAGAGAGGATCCATCATATGCACTCATGGAGCTGAGAAGCAATATGATCTCAGATTGAATGAAGAAAGGAACAATGTCTAGGACTAAGGAGGTGACAAGGCTAATGCTCTTGAGGTTCTGATCAGATAATTTCTAGAGTTCTGAGTTTACTTGTATGTTATGTACAATTTTATGGCCCTTTATTTTAAATTGAATATTATATTTATTTTCATTTTCAAATTCTCTTCTGCTTTACATCCAAACTCCCACCTATTGAGAAGGCAAGAATAATAATATTCATTATGTATATTAAACCACTAGAACATTTTCCCACATTAGTTATGTTCTAAAATAAAAGAAAAAGAAGAAAAATATATTTCAGTCTATATTCTGAGTCTATTAGTTCAATATCTGAAAGTAGATAACATTTTTTTCAATATGAGTCCTATGGAGCTGTGGTGGATCATTCTGTTGATCAGAATTGCTAAATATTTTACTATTGACAATCTTTAAAATATTGCTATACATTGCTCTCATCATTTTGCTCACTGTACTTTACATTAGTTTGTGCAAGTCTTAGGTTTTTCTAAAACCAAATCTTTTATCATTTCTTGCAACACAAGACAATTCATCACATTTATATACCATAATTTATTTAGCCATTCCTCAATTAATGGAAATTTCCAGGTTTTCCAAATCTGTGTTACCACAAAGAATTTTTCTTAATATTTTTACTACTCTTTTCCTTACTCTGAATAAAATGTTCCTTCCCTACATGTTCTCTAGGGTGAGGGAATCTTCAGGTTGACAAAACATGTGAATATTCTATGACTAGAGTTACAAATTTTATAGGCCAATGCAATTTATCTTTATTTGTTGAAGGCTTGGAATGTTTTTAGATTCACTTTTCTTTAAAAGTAATTTTCTGATTGTGGAACCAAATTGACAGAGTACAAAATGGAATCCAGCAGAATTATCCCAATGTTCTCCTCCACATAACTTTAAAATAACACCTCAAATCACATTTTGAGCAGCAAAACTGACAATAGATTAAAGTGAGATAACTTTCCCAGCCTCAGACAACTCAGGATGTCTCTAGAAGAGGTAGGTAAAGTCAAAATGAGTCTAGGCCTCACAACATGACAGGATTACCAGCAATAGGTCTTGGAGCAGTGGAAGCAGCAGCTTTAAGAAGTTTTAGTCCAGTTACAGTAAGATCTTTATACTAAGTTTCTCTGACAAAGACTTCATTTCTTAAATACTAATAGGGGACTTAGTCATATTTATGAGAATATGAAGCTTCTCTCAATTGAGAAATGGTCAAAGGATATGAACAGGCAATTTTCAGATAAGAAATTATCTCTTTAGTTAGAAGAAAATCTCTAATTAGTTGAAAAAGTGTTTCAAATAACAATTAATTAGATAAATACAAATTAAAACAGCTTTGAGCTACCACTAGAATTGTTAATATGACAAAAAAGAAAAATGGTAAATGTTGGAGTGGATGTGGGAAAATTAGGATACTAATACACTGCTATTGGAGCTGTGAATTGATGTAACCATTCTAGAGAACAGTCTTGAACTATGCCCAAAGGGCTATAAAACTGAGAATACTCTTTGATCCAATAATACCAATAATAAGTCTATATCCAAAAGGGGTTAACAATGAACCTTACAAAAATATTGACAGTAGCTCTTTTTGTCATGGCAAAGAACTGGAAACTGGAGGGATATCTATCAATAGAAAAAGTTGTAGTATATGATTATAATGGAATACTATAGTATCATAAGAAATACTTAACAAGATGATCACAAAACAAAAACTGGAAAGACTTATATAAAGTGATGAAAAGTGAAATGAGCAGAACCAGGAGAACATTGTACACTGTAACAACAATAATGTACGATGACCAATTGTGAATGACAACTATTTTCAACAATGCAAGGATCCAGTACAACTCTAAGGGAATGAAGGAAAAAATATATATATATCCACTTCCATAGAAGGAACAGGTGAAATTTGAATGTAGATTGCAGGATACCATTTCTCACTTCATTTCCTCTAGAAATTTCCTCTAATGCAAACAATGTGTATCTTGTTTCACATTATGAACAAAAAAATGTATTATGTAATGATATATGAATAACCTATATTGTGTGCCTTCACATATGCAGGGAGGAGAGATATGAAGGTGAGAGAGAACAAGAATTGAAAAATGTCAGAAATAGAATATTAAAGTTGTATTGATATGTAATTTGGAAAAAATAAGAATTTAAATTAAAAAAATAAATTTTAAGGGGCAGCTAAGTAGCACAGTAAATAGTGTCCAGCCTGGACTTGGGAAGATATGGCTAAAACTATGACCTCAGACACTTCCTAGCTCTGTGACCCTGGGTGAGTCACTTAACACTGATTTCCCAAGACTCACTGCTCTTATGTCTTAGGGTTTTTAAAGTATTATGGGGTCAACTGAAAGTTCTGAGTAAAAAGGGAGCCAAGGCATAATATTTCATGTAATTATAAAGAAAAAACTTCAATGTTATTCAAGAAGCAGAAGGTAAAATAGAAATTGAAAGAATCCATTGATAACCTCCTGGAAGAAATATCAAAACAGAATGTCCCAGGAATATTATAGCAAAATTCCAAAGCTTCCAAATTAAGGAGAAAATATCATAAGCAGCCATGTTGTGTCACCACAGTCAAGATCACATAAGATCTTTAGTAATGATCACATTAAAGGAGTGGAGGGCTTGGAATATGATATTCCAAAAGACAAAGGAACTAAGATTACAATCAAGAATAATCTACTCAGCAAAACTGAGTATAATATTTCAGGGGAAAAGGGATTTTTAATGAACTAGAGGATTACCAAGTATTCCTAATGAAAAGACTGGACTTGAATGGAATATTTGACATTCAAAGAGAAGATGCAAAATAAACATAATAAATTAAATATGAAAGAGTAATCATGGAGTTAAACAGTTTACATTTCTACACAGAAAAATGTATATCTATATGTATATTCAACTCCTAATAACTTTATTATTATTAGGGTAGCTATAAGGAGTCTGCATAGATGGAGAACATAAGTGTAAGTTAATTGTGTTGGAGTGATCTCCAAAGTAAAATGTCAGGATGAGAAAGTGAGATGCAATAAGACAATGAGGAAGGGAGATATGGAATGCGTCAATTGTTTTTTTTCTTTTTTTCTTTTTTTTTTTTAAACCCTTGTACTTCGGTGTATTGTCTCATAGATGGAAGATTGGTAAGGGTGGGCAATGGGGGTCAAGTGACTTGCCCAGGGTCACACAGCTGGGAAATTGTTTTTCATATAAAGGAGGCACGCAAGGAAAAAGTTCTTATAATGGAAAGGAAATGGGGTAGGGAGGTCAAGTACTGCTTGAACTTCACTATCCTTGGACTTTACTCAAACTGGAATTGTTTCAAAAACTTGGAACACATTCACGGAAATTCGTTTGGGTATTGAAATCTGTCTTGCAAAAGAGTGAGATAGGAAGAGAAGATAGAATATAAGAGGAGATATAATAAGGGCTAGTATTAGCTAGAAGCAAGCCAAACTTTCAAGGAGAGACAGAATAAGAAAAAGGATAAATAGGAAAATCATTGATCATACCTGCGAATGAGAATGGAATGAACTAAGCCAGAGAACAGAAGCAGACAGAGACTAAATTGGAAAACAGAATGCAGTATGTTGTACTCAGCACACACACTTGAGACAGAATGATACATATAGAGACTAGATCAGAAACTATTATGTTTGAACTGAAGGGAAGATGGTAGGGGTAGAAATCATAATATCAGACAAAACCAAACCAAAATAAAAACCTTAATTAAAAGACATAATCAGGGAAACCATTTTAGCAAAAAGGTACCACAGATAATAAAGTAAGATAAAAAGCATTTGCAATAAGTTTCTCTGACAAAGGCCTTATTTCTCATATATAGAGGGAATTTAGGCAACTTTATAAGAACCATTCCCAAAAGAAAAATTGTCAAAGTATATGAACAGAGAGTTTTTAGAAAAGTAAATTAAAGTTAACTATAGTAAAATAAAAAATATCTAAATCACTATTGGTTAGAAAAAGGCAAATTAAAACAACTCTGTAGTCACACATTGCACCTATCAGAAATGACAAATCCTAGAGGGTATGAGGGAAATTAGATATCTGAATAAACAAGAGGTAGAATGGTGAATTGGTCCAATTATTTCACAGAACAATCTGAAACTATGCCCCAAAAGCTGTAAAACTATCAATATTCTTTCATCTAGCAATACTACTCTTAGAACTATACTCCAAAAAGACCAAAGAAAAAGGAAAAGAACCTATATATAAATAATATTTAGAGAAATTGAGGGGATATTCATCAATTGGGGAATGACAACAAATTGCAACACATTATTGTAATGAAGTACTATTATGCTATAAGAAATGATGAGGGAGATGGTTTAAAAAAAAGAAAAAAATCTTTTTGAACTGATATAAAGTAAACTGAGAACTATCATTGTGCATAATAACAATGTTGTAATGTTTTAGTGTGAAAGACTTGGCTATTTTGATCGATAAATAATTCAAAGTGATTCAAGAGAACTCATGAAAAAGTCCTATCTGCTTCTAGATAGAGAATTGATGAACTTTGAGTGCAAACTGAAGTACAATTATCTTGCCTTTAAAAAATGACCAAGTTATTTGGAAATATATTTTATATTATATTACATGTAAACATTTTTATAATTTTTTGCCAAATAGCAGTGTTTAAAAGTTTTCAAACAGAAACTGAGAAACATTAAGTAGTTTGGATTTGGGTGTGGAAGGTTTGAGAAGTAGTGGGAGAATATGAAATTCAAAATTTTATAATATTTTTAAATAAAAGAACCATTGGTACACTTCAAAATGAGAAAAAAAGCAGCTCTGAAGAATAGCATACCTTCAATAGAAAAGGTTTAGCTACTCTTTCTCCTGTGTGCAGGTATTAAGAGAATCTTGCACACCAATGCACTTAGGCAGCACATTAAAGCATCTTTACAATTCAGCTTCAGCACAACTACTATTGATTCACTGGAATATACTCTCTCAATAGTGAAAAGCTGTCAAGATTTACTCCCAATGCTTTTTCCTCCTCCAGGCTATCATTATTCAGTGGAAAACTTTAACCTCGTGAAGTTACTGTAGTGCCTTAGCAAATTTTTCATCCAAATAATGTGAATGGGCCTTGTTTCTTCTCTTACAGAATGTGCTACCCCAATAATGTTCTCTATGGTTCTTTCAAAGGGATTAAGTTGTCAGAGGTTGATGGTACATTTGAGTTGAATCCAAACTATTTATATTTCTCAGTTTCTGTTAAAAAAACTTATAAACATTGCTATTTGGTTTTTTAAAAGTCATTTCATAGTTTGTGTTGCTTAGTTTTTATAACTACCCATTGAATTTTATTCTGTGTTTTGTGTATGTCATTTTAATTGGTACTTTCAACAACACTATAATATGGGTACATTAAATAGTTACCTTACTTGTAACAATGTAGGAAACTAAATCAAAGACATGCTAAGTGACTTGTCTAAAATAATTTATCTCAATGGTAGTTAAGCTTGAATTCAAAGTTATATATTTTAAATCCAAAACCTATACTTTTTATACCGTATCACATTCTCTTTGAGATACCAAGCTGTATTTCATTGGTTTGTTCCTTTTGGTCAATGGAAGTGGTCCTCGAACTCTGATAGATGTTTGGAGTAGAATCAGATTGAGCCAAGGAAATAATCTGGAACATCTCAAACTTAGAAGTATACTGAAACCACTGTATTAATATGGCAGAGCAGAATGTTGGATTTTGAACTAGAAACACCTAGATCCAAATCCTATTAGCTATGGAATGATGGACAAATAACTTAAAATTACTTGACTTCATTTTCCTCATTAATAAAAAGAGGTTGGTAAAAAAAGGGAAAATGACCTATTTTTATTAAAATATTTATTAGAAATCTTTTTATGGTAGTAAAAATTGGAAATTGAGAGGCTGGAGCTTAACAAGTTGTGATGTATCATTGCCACAGAATACTACTGTGCTATAAGATATGATGATGATTTTGGAAAGATCTGGAAAGATTTACATGAACTGATGCAAAGTGAAGCAAACAGACCCAAAAGAACATTGCACATAGCAACAATGATATTTTTAACATACAGTTGTCAATGATCTAGCTATTCTCAGCAATACAGTGATCCAAGACAGTCCCAGACATATGATAAAAAATGCCATCTGACTGTTATTTTTAAAAATGATGAAGGCTGATATTATGAGGAAAAATAATATTTTATTTAGGCCCATGTTGATAGAATAAAATCAGACCACGTGCCTGGCTAAGATCTCTTCCAACTGCCTGCTAGACCGTACCTTCTATTTCTTTTGGCTGCTTTGTAGGAAGAGAGTGAGCCCAAGCTAAAGTCACGCTCTTGGTTCCCTTTAGTTGATGTAATCACGTCAGAAACCAGAAACCCATTGGATCATGGAAAATATAGTCTCAAAGTCCCCCACATGTCCACAGGAAGTTTGTCATATATCTACATATCTTGAGGCTTAATAGTTCTAAATAGAACCCCAGAAATTCTAAATAACACATGAATTCACAGAAAGAAATGATAGTTTGAATGCAGATCAAAATATACTATATTTCACTTCCTTCTTTTTTCTTTTTTTTTTGTTTGAAATCTCTCCCACAACCTGTAATTTGAAAAGTGTTTTACATGATTGCACTTGTAAATCTATATCAAAATGTTGACTGTCTCAGGGAAAGAGGAGTGATGGGAGGGAAGAAGTAAGGAATAGAGGGAAAAATTTGGAAATCAAAATTTGTTAAAAATGAATGTTAAAATGGTTTTTACATATAATTGGGAGAAATAAGATATTATAAAATATTAAGGAGTATTATAGAAAATATTTTGGACTCGATTATGGAGGAGTTTAAATTAGAGAGTGAATACTGGCAAACAGTAGCTTAATAATACCATTAGAACCCACTTTCCAGGATTAGAGTGAGTCTCAAGTGAGAATACACACACATATGCACAACATATGTTCATATCTGTTGTATTTATTCAATTTACTATATATTATGTAAAAATATTATGTATATATTATTTTCCAAATTTTAAAGTAGTATAAAATATGATCACTCCTTTTTTTTAAGGTAGAGGGATGAAATGGAATGGAATAATAGCTTATTAAGCTCCTCTTGGATGACAAATACTTTGCTAGGTGCTTTTACAAATATTATATAACTTGACCCTCATAAGAACCCTAGAACATAGGAACTATAATTATCCTCATTTTACTGTTGAGAAAACTGAGGCAAAATAGTAGTTAAGCTCCTTGCCCTGTGTTACAGAGCTAATAAGTGCCTAAGGATAAACTTAATTCAGGTCTTATTAACACTAGGCTCAGAGATCTATTCAGTGCTTCACCTGATTGCATTTAACTTTCTTTTGAGCTAAGATCAGAGGTATGTAGACTTTGGTATGAAGGGGGAAAGCTAGTAAGAAAATTAGATGTTGCCTCTGAAAATGCAATCCAGGGAAGTACATTAAGAAACTTCTTTCCTGATGGCAACTTGGTGGCTCAGTGAATTGAGAGTCAGGCCCAGAGATGGGAGGTCCTGGGTTCAAATCTGGCCTCAGATACTTCCTAGCTGTGTGACCCTGGGCAAGTCACTTAACCCCCACTGCCTGGCCCTTATCACTCTTCTGCCTTAGAACCAATACATAGTATTGGCTCTAAGACAAAAGGTAAGGGTTTAAAAAATTTAAAAAAAAAACCTTCTTTCCCCCTGTATTTCCCATCCACAGCCACCAAATAACCCTATTATAAATCATTGGCTAATAAATAGCATACGACAGCAACTGATCTCAGTTGTTAATAACAGCAAGACATATAGTTGTCAAGTATGGGAAATTTCTCATTTAGAAAAGAGAATTAGATTTTTGGCACCAGATATATCAACTAAAAGCAATGGATAGCAGTTGAAGAGAGGCTGATTTTGGATTTATGTAGAAAAAGTTCACCAGGCAATATGGTTCTCTAAAAGTGAAATGGACTGACTTGAGGGGCAGTAGGCTACTTATCATGGCAATCATCAAGCAGGTGATGGATGACTACATATTCGGTTGCTATTTGAGCAAGGATTCTTAATCATTTTTTTCTTTGAATCATGAACTGACAGTCTGGCAGAAACTGAATTTCTCAGAGTCAAGTTTCTAAACACATAGAATAAAATATAAAGGATTATAAAATTAACTAATTATATCAAAATAATTATCAAAATAAATTTTTTAAATTCATGGAATCTAGGTTAAAAATCACTTCTGTTAAAAGACAAGCTGAGTTGAAAGATCTCCAAAGTTCTCATATTTTCTGACAATTTGGATACTGTGATTGGCCCCTGTGAAAAGGGGAAGGGACAAGAAGTCACCATAAAAGCAAGCCCTGACCTCCCTCAGAGCAGATAGTTCTTTGAGAAGATAGTCTTAAGAGATTGTCTTCTGGAGATAGTCTTAGATAGTGTTTGAGGGAGCTTCATTGGAGTCTATGGCTCGGAGCTCCACTTCTACTTGGACTCCGACTCTTGGATTACTTCATTGGGTGAGTGAAAGGCTGACTTCTTTCCTAGTTTCTGAAGAGACTAGCTTCCATCTCTGGAGGAGGCTGCATAGTTACTACCAGCTTTCCTTGTTGAGAGCTAATTAATCTCTGCCTGGATTAAGCAGACTATATTGAGGAAAAACAATGAATCTCTCTAGGAGCAGAAAGACGGAAGACATGAATGTGGTTTGACTACTGTTTTGGTTCCTATTGATTGATAATGTACATGGTGATGTACATACAGAATCAATGACCTGTTTTTATTGGAAAGAATAACCACATAGGAATCCCAGACTATTTTTCTGTAACATGGTCTATTTTATCTATCAGATACAAATTGTTAGAAGCTACTGAGTTAACCTTAAGGAAATGATAAAACAACTACATATATGAAAAACTCCATATTTTTCAAATTACTTTAACTTGTTATACTACATTTGATCTATGAGAATTTTATGAGTTAGGAAAGGAAATCAGAAATGTAATAGAAAAAAGAAAACAATTTATTAATTTAAAATGAAGCATATAAAAGTATCTATTCTGTGTGCTTTCTTTCAGTTGCTAAAGGGAAAATAACTCTGTTTAGCCAAATTAGGTAAATAAAATCATTTTAATCACTATCAGATATAGGTACTACAGAAAGGGTAGAAAGCACCCAAATGAAATGAATTTTATAGGTGCATGTAGGTGTAAGAAAATCCTTCCTAGTTGTTGAATCTCTTACTCCACCCTAACTCCAAAAACTAGATTTCTCAGGTCAGCCAGTGATAGGTTTACAGCACAGACAAATGTAGTCCAAGGGCCTCTTTGCTTCCTCTTCAAACCTTGTTTTGTCACTAACTCAGTCCATGTTGCTGAATAAAAATGTACATTTTTTGTGTGGATAGTGAGTTGCTCTCAGGGACAAGAAGATTTGGATTGAAGTCCATCATCTGACCCACATAATTGGCTGATGGACAACAATGTTCTACAGCCAATTATATGGGTCCTCATAAGATTATACATTTCTTATTTTCAATAGAAGAGGAAGTTCCTCACCTGGGAACTGCCTTTGTTTATGAAATCATAGGACTAGTAAAAAATGCTTTGAAATATTTTAATTACTCCTTTTACAATTTCTATGAATTTCCCACCAAGTGACAAGAGGAAAAAGTGAAGATATAACAGAAACAGAATTTTGCCTTATTTTGATTTTACTGGTGCAATAAAAGTTAAATACTAAAAGTGTATCTAAAAGCAGTGGCAGACTATATACAGGTAGAATGAGTCCCATGAATGGTTTACACATTTATAATTCAAGTCTCAGTCTTTCTATAGAGCTTCAGTCCCATATAGAGAACTCCTCATTGGTCATTTCAAACTTGATATTATAAAACTTCACTAGTCCAAAATAGAAGTAATTAATTATTTTCCTTTAAAAATGATACTTCTTCCTTACTTCCATTTTCTGCAAATGTTCCATCATCTTTCTCTTTTTCTAGATATCATGTTAGTAATTATCCTAAACTTACTTACCCTAAATATCAAATTATTTACTAAGTTTTGTCATTTCTTCCTCCATAAATATTTCTCCCATATAACTACTTCTTTTTTCTCAAATAGTCATTAACTTATTTTAGACTCTGATCATCTTTTTCTTAGACTACTGAAATAACATCTTAATTGGTCCTCCTAATTAAAATCTCTTTAAGTATGAACTTCACAGTACATGCTTTCTTAATGTAACTACCTTTTATTGATTCTACATATAATTATATATTTAATGCTTTATGTCTCACAATAGAATATAAACTCTTTGAGAGTAGGAATTACTTCATTATTTGTAGTCATATTTGGGGGCTTAGCATAGTACTTGCCATATAATAGACACTGTACTTGTTGATTGATTGATAGTAAGATAAGATAACTATAGGGAATTGTATACTGTTTTAATTCAAGCACCTACAGCCAGTATAAATATAAATATAAATATAAAGATATATATGTATATATATATGTTTGGCATTCACATAAGTGTATAATCACTTCATTTTGTTTTGGTTTTAAACTTACCATAAGTATTTCTCACTTTTGTGCATACTCTTTCCAATTTGATATCTGATCAAATCAATACTGCTTCTGAAAAAACACAATAATCATTTGCCCTATAATTCCCTTACCATTATCATTGACTTCTCTTACCAAAATAGTCTTCCCTATCTACCAGTGACTCATCTATGTAAGTTGCCTTTCTTTTGTAACATGTAAATCATTTGAAAGCAGGGATTATTTTGCTTGGTCCTATTTGTATCCCCAGCAATTAGCACAGAGACTAGAACATACTAAACACTTAATAAAGGCTTCTCACCTATATTTTGAACATTAGGAAACAGGGATAAGAGATTAAAACAAAATTACCCTTCTCCTCATGGAATTCACAGCTTGAATGAAGGCATAAATATGCACAGAGATAATGAGATGGAAATACATTCACATATATATGAATTGATGCAAAGTGAATTGAACAGAGAACACTGTACCAGTAAAAACAATATTTTCCAAGATCAACTCTGAATGATTTAGCTATTCTCCACAATATAAGATCCAAGACAATTCCAAAGGATTTATGTTGAAAAATACTATCCATCTCCAGAGAAAGAAGTATAGGAGTCTGAATTCAGAATGAAGAATGTTTTTTAACCTTTCTCCATTTTTCTTTTTGTTTCTTTTATGTTCTTACCTAATGTGGGTAAGATGGAAATGTTTTTAATTACTACACTTGTATAATCTATATCAAAAGGCTTCTTTTTGATGGGTTGTAAAAAGGGAAGAAAAAAATTTAGGATTCAATTACAAATAATATTAAAGTCTATCTTTAATATGTAATTGAAAAATAAAACAAAATATAAACCAAAAATTGTGGAATGCATTAGAAAGGATGTTGGATTTGGAATCGGGAAGTCCTGGATTCCTATCTCACATCATATGTTTATTCTGTGATGCACTTTACTCTTTGTACCTAATCATTGTCATCTACAATATGAAGAGAATGAACTCAATAGATTCCAGTTTCCCTTACAGTTCTTTTTAAAAAATTGATAATATTTCATTTCTCCCCAATAGCAATATTTGATTACAATGATTTTAATATTAATAATAATAATTTTAAACATCTGTTCTTTTTTATTTTGAATCTCATATTCTCTTCCTTCCTCAATTCCTCAATGAGACAGTAAGCAATCTGATATAGATTTTACCTTTACAATCCTGCAAATTATTTTTCCAAATTAATCATTTAGTAGAAGAAATGGTGACCAAAAATGAAGAAAGTGTTATATAGTATGTTTTTGTCTAGAGTGATTTTTGTCATGAGTCATTTGAGATTATCTTGGATCATTATATTACTAAAAATAACCATTATTCACAACTGTTCATTGGACAAGAATTGCCCTTACTATGTATAATTTTTTCTTGCTTCTGCTTATTTCACTCTATCATTTTGTGTCTTTCCAGGCTTTAATGAAATCCTCCCACTTATCATTTTTAATAGCAAAATAACATTCCATTATACTCATATGTCAAAATTTACATAGTCATTCCCAAATTTATGGCTGTCTCCACAATTGCCGATTATTTGCCAAAATAGAAAGTGCTTTCCCTTCCTCTACCTTTCTCTCTCCTTTCTTCCATCCATCCTTGCTCCTACCTTCCTCATCCCCTCACTTTCAACACTAGTAGTGTTATTAAAGGTCAAAGATTTTATAGCTCTTTTATAGGTCCAATTTTATTCTCCAGAATAATTAAATAAGTTCACAACTCCCTCAACAAGGTGTTAGTGTCTCATTTTTCCTATGTTCCCACCCAATTCATCATTTTCCTTTTCTGATATAATATCTAATCTAATATGTATGGAGTAACATTTTAGAATTGTTTCAATTTGCCTTTTTCCAATTAAAAATGATTTAGAGCATTTTTTCATATGAGTATAGATAACTTTACTTTCTTTGTCTAAGAACTACCTGTCCACATCCTTTGACCATTTGTCAATTGGGGAATGACTTATATTCTTATATGTTTGCTTACTTTGTCTGTATATCTGAGAAATGAGGACTTTATTAGAGACTTGTAATTTTTTTTCACCATTATGCTTACTGTTTTCTCCCTCTGTTTAACTTACTAGCTTTCTTTTCTTTTTATCCATCCTCAAAAGTTTTTTTTATTTGTTTCTGACTAACACCTACTCCAATTTGCCTTTTCTTCTATCACTTCCCAACCTTCATGCCAGTACTCTCTTAGTTCCTTTCTCTTCTACTTTCCTATAGTGTAAGGTTGGTTTTTATGCCCAATTGAGTAAGTTACTGTCCCTCTTGTACCTAATTCCAATGACAATAAGGTTTAGGTATTCCCCTTCTCATATCTCCCATCTAATACTCTGCTGTAAAAGCTCTTCTGTCTCTCTTTTATGTGAGAAGATACCTCATTACATTTCTTCATTCCCTCTTTTCCAAAATGCATTCTTCTTTCTCACCTCTTAACTTAATTTTTTATCAACCTATCAGGACAATTCTGAGGGATTTATGGAAAAGAGCACTACCCACATTCAGAGGAAGAACTGCAGGAGTGGAAACACAGAAGAAAAACAACTGCTTGAACACATGGGTTAATGTGGACATGATTTGGGAAGTAACCTCTAAACTAAAGCCTAGTACAACTAGAAATAATATGGAAATATGTCTTGATCAATGACACATGAAGAATCCAGTGGAAATGTGCATCAGCTATGGGGGGGGGGGGAAGAGTAAGAACATGAATCATGGAAATGTGGAAAACATTTTTTCTAAAAAAATAAAATTAAATCTTTGTACCTCTAAAAAATAATAAAACAAAATATCAACCCATCACATTCAATTCATATTCTTGCCTTCTGTCTATATTTATACCTTCTAATAGTCCTAATGAAGATAAAATTCTTAGGTGTTAGAAGTATCATCATCTCATGTAGGGATGTAAATAGTTCAACCTTATTGAACATTTTCTGATTTCACTTTCCAGTTTATCTTTACATGCTTGAGTTTTTTTATTTGAGAATCAAATTTTTTAGGCTGCTCTCATCTTATCACCAGAAATGCTTGAAAGTCCTTTCACTGAATTCTTGTTTTCCCCCTGAAGGATTATATTCAGGTTTTCTGGGAAGGTGAGTCTTGGTTGGAGACCTAACTTCTTTGTCCTACAGAATATCATATTCTACACCCTCTGATCCTTTAATGCAGAAGTTTTCCTGGGTTATCTTGCCAGTGGCTCCTTTATATTTTGATGGTTTATTTTTGTCTACTTGAAAAATTTTCACCTTGACCTCAGAATTCTTAAATTTGGCTCTAATGTTCCTGGGAGTTTGCATTTTGGAATTGTTTTCAGGAGATAATTAGTGGATTCCATCAATTTCTATTTTACCTTTTTTCCCTCCTAGTATATCATGGCAATTTTCCTTTATACTTTCTTCTTTTTCAATGTAACATCTAACTTTCAAAGAGTTTTTTTCTTTATTGAATTTTTGTATGTCTTTTCCCACTTGGTTAATTCTGCTTTTTAAGGAATTCTTCCCTTCAGACTTTTTTTTTGCTTTTCTTACAAGTTGGTCTATTCCATTTTTTAAGTTATTTTCTTCAGTATGTTTGTGCCTCCTTTTACAAACTGGCAATTCTTTTTTCATGATATTCCTGTATCACATTCATTTATTTTCCCAATTATTCTTCTATTTATCTTTCTTTTTTATATTCAAAATGCTTTTTGAGCTCCTCCAAAAATTATTTCTGGCCTTGAGATGAGACTAATTCATATTTTCCTCAAAGCTTTGGGTATACAAGTTTTGACTTAACTGCCATCTTCTGAGTTTATGTTTTAGTCTTCCCTGTCACCAAAATAACTTTCTTTGCTGAGCTTATTTTTTTGTTGTATACTGATTTCCCAGCTATTTTCTTGTCTTTTAAATTAAAAAAAATTGGTATTCTTAATCACTGTAGTGAAGAGGGCACCCTCCCATGCATCATATTTTTTGTGTAGCTGCCTTCAGCACTAGCTCTGGGGACCTATAAGCTTTCAGTTCTTCCCTGGTGGTATGAATTAATAAGAGGTACATTTAGTACTACCTGGCCAGTCCTATGGTCTCTGAGAAACCACAAGTACTCTTTTCCACCTTGGAACAGTGACCAATGTCCCCTGCTTTCCTGCCACGGACAATGCTGGCATACCCTAATAATTCTCTTCCTCCTGAGAATGAAACCTGGGACCACAACCTGGATTTGAATACAATAGAGGCCTGCACCAAAAAAGGACTCCTGTATTATCCTTCTGACTAGTTGTCTGACCCCCCCCATATTGTCTGTGGCTGAGGATTCTAGAAGCCTTTGCTTCTGATTAAACTTCACCAGCTTTGCTGTTTTACCACCATGGGGACCTGACTTGGCTCCATAGTTTTAGATCCACTTTCATCCTGATGTGACATACTTTTTGTCATGACCTTTTAAGTTCAATCCTTTGTGGATTCTGCTACTCCAGGTGTCATTTTGAAGTGTTATATCATAGACGTTTGGAATGTAATTTGGTAGCAATCAGGAGAGTCCATGTACCTTCTCTGTCACCTTGATTCTGCCCCACTTCTCCCTTCCAGTTCTAAGTGTATTTTTAATATGGAGGAAATGGAAACTAATTTGGGTCTATAAGAAAGATAATCATTCTAAGAGAAAAGATAAATGAATATGTAAAATTATTAATTTATTATAAAGTAGGCTCTATAGTAGATACTAAGAAATTAAGTAAAGGCAAAAATATTTCCTACTGTTAAGGGGCTTATATTCTTCTGGAGAACACAGCATCTACATATATAACTATATACATAGACATGTGTATACATAAAAATATATGTGCATATATATACTATCTATATATTAAGTAAATCAATATTTCATATTTACAATTTTTGGGAGAGAAGCACTATTAGCCAAGAGCATCAAGGAGTTCTCTGTATAGAAGGTGGAGTTTGAGATGAACTTGGAAGAAATTAGTGAGACAGAGTTGAGGAAGTAATGACTTCCAAGTATTATAGGGAGGGCATGTGTAAATGCATGGAGATAGAAAATATAATTCTGAGTTCAGGGAACCATTAGATGTTACAGAAGTTATGAAAGAGTTTCATAAGGGATGCAATTTGAGCAGTTACCCTTAATAATGCAATGGGTACTATATCCTCAGAGTAAAAAAAAGGTTAGGAAAAGAGTGCAGGTACAGATAAGGCTAAGAAATTTGGAGCAGAACCAATAAAGACATTTATGGTGTGCAGAATAAATTATCTCAGAAAAAAAAGCTTAGGAGGTCAGGTCGTTAGCTAAGAAAAGGTTTAGAAGTGGCATAAGGAAAGTGTTGTGAGGGTTATTTAACAATTAATTTAGTATTAGTGTTGAACTTAGCAGGAAGTGCTGGTGGATTGCAAGATGGAATGAAGGAGCAGGAAGTGGGGCTTGAGCTCTGAGAGAGACTCCATTAGTGGTTGGGGACATAACTGTTGCTAACCCTGGGAGATCTCAGAGTTAGGGAAAACCTGCATCCAGATTCCCTGAGATCCTGAGAGGTGGAGGCTTTCAGCAGTGGACAAAAGACCTGCAGAGCAGCACCAAATGGGGAAATGGTTTGTGATCTGGTGGACAGCATTTCAAACTTACTCTCCCTACCTTGGGTACCTTGGATCATCTGATGGAGTTGGCTCTTGACATCCTGTGACCATCCTTGGATTTACTGTGAGACCGCAATTGAAAGCCATCCTCAGGCCCTTTAGCTGAGCTGACCAAACCTGGCTGGAACCAGGCTTGAAGGAGCTTTCCCTGTGACTTCAGAACTGCTTCCTTTGGGCCCTGCCTGGCTTAGGTCAATATGATAGTGTAGTCAAGTCCTTCCCTGCCCCCTGTGGTTTGCCCTTAGGTTGTAAGTATAGAATTCCTTATTCCCATCCTTCATTATTATTTCCCTCAATTAAACTGTTATATACTTTACCTTTTGCCTGCCGGTTCCATAGACTCTAGCCTAGGTGTGCTGAATGACTGTTGGGCCTAACTGTCATTCCTGTGTCAGTTAAAAGTTTGGCACTAAACCCTGGTCTCCCTATCCTGGTTGGTCCTGTCTCTCCTTCAACCCAGTGTGAACCCACAAATCATTTAGGTTACATTTTAATATTAATAACAACATCCCTGGTACCCCACCATTACAAAAGAAATAAAGACTTAGCATACCTTTATGGAGTAAGTACCATAATATTGTCAATCAGGGAAGAATAAAAGCATTACAAAATAACATTAATAATTCAAGTTCAATTAGAAAACACGAATTTGTAATCTCAATTACCCAATTACCTGCATTCTTCCACTGAATTTCAGCAATGTGACCATAAGCTATCTTCTCTGTGGTGCATAAAGATTTCCTGAAAAAGACCTAGATTTGGTTGAATTATAAACTCTAATCCTTGCTGCTTCAACACTTAAGACTAGGACCAATAATTAAGGTCCAAGTGAAAGAGAGGAACTCAGGGAACATATATCTTAAATATGCTTTGTTTGACTATTTCAATTTTGTTGTCTCAAAAAGCTGCATAAATATAAATGCTAAATATATATCTTTGTCTCTTGAAATCCCAACCAGTGACAGAAGATATCAGAGTTATATATGATAATCAATCTTATGGGTGACTGAGTGCATGAAAACCAAATCATTGGGAAGAGAGAAGTCTGATGAACAGCAGCGCCAAAGTGGACATCACCTTGCCTTTCAAAATCTCCAAATATGAGGGCTGTGATAATGATGATGAAGGGTACAGAAGCAGGCACTAAACTCCATAAAAAGGTTGGACAGTTGAAGGGTTCACCTGGAGGGCAGTACATCACAACAAGTAGGATGTGCACAGCATGCACCTCAAAGGAAAAAAAATTGCAAAGTAATGGTTCTGGTTATGGCATGTTAGAAAAAGAATTATAGTTACTCTTTCCTCTGACCAAATGTATTGAGGTGGGAGTTGCAGAACTAAAGCACATACTTTTCACTAGAATGGATGGATAGGAATTAGCTGTCAAAAAGAGGCAGGAAGGTTTCCATAAGCACCACTTCATGAGACAGTAGCTATAAAAGGGTAAAAGAATAAGTCAGAACTTATAAACATATCAGGGTACAAGCTGGACAGGTTTTCTCTTAAAGAAATAACCACAAGATCTGCGCAAAAGGCTATGGTATATTTTTCTTAAATAAGCAAGCTTTTGATGAATCACTTTATTATTATTATTACCAAATATTACCAATATTACCAAATATTATTACCAAAGACTGGCTATGTTGAACTTTAAAAACTACTTTAGTTGTTGGAATTTCTTTGGCTCTGGGGAACCATATAACAGGCCAACGTTTTGATTAAGTTTAGATTAGTGGGAAACAAAACAAAACAAAAACCTTATAGATTTCTATATATATACATGTATGTATATATATATATATGTATATATATATATATATTCCTGAAAAAGCCTTATTTCCCTTTCTTCTAAGTAAAAAGAATAAAATATATTCCATTTAGAAAGTTAGACTCCATGGACCAAGAGTAGGAAATATGGCTATATGACAGGTTTTCATTTGAGGACTAAGATGCTTTATTAGAAAATTCGACTGAATGGCAGACAGTTGCCATGGAAACCAGCAAAAGCCTTTATCCTTTAATGGAGAAGTATCATTTCTGTACATGCCACATGTAGCTTTTCGGACTACACTAGTTTAAGACCTTTTTATGACAGAATAAAGGAGAATAACTGAAAAAGGGTCTTTAATCTGTCCCTGCTTGTGGCAAAATTATACTTGAGAAGTGAATAGCAAAAATAAAGACCCCTTTTTCATTTTTTTGTATTTGTAAAATCATTTTAATGACAAAAGTACATCCCCAAGTATTTTTGTGAAATTGCATTAAAAATAGTTTACAAAGCATTCTTGGACAACTTTAGTAGTTAGAAAGCTGCCCTTTGTACTTTCTTGTCCAAACTTTTCACTGATCCTTTTGAGGCTCCAGCTTGACCTTATAAAGCCAACATAATTTACCACTATACCTCAACACATTGTCCATTCTAGTCAGGCTAGTCCATGCACCTGAATTCCATATAAACTAAACTTTTAGATCCATATACCTCTGTATCTTTGTCCATTCTTTTCTTTCCTTCTTCTTTAAACATTTTCTTACCATACTAGTCTTACTCTCTCACTTCTTGTGTCTCTTATTGTGCCTTCTACAGTACTATTTACATTTATTATTTAAAACAGTACTAAGTATAAGACAAGTTTTCAATGAATATCATGATTTTAGCATTCCGTTAATTACTGGTGATTTCATATCTGATATATTTTAATTTTCCTGTACATTTTCCTAAAGCAATCATTGCAGGTTATCTATCTATCTATCTATCTATCTATCTATCTATCTATCTATCTATNCATTGCAGGTTATCTATCTATCTATCTATCTATCTATCTATCTATCTATCTATCTATCTATCTATCTATGTCTTTCTGTATGTCTGTTTATCCATCTATCTTCCTGTTTTATTGTAAATTATTATTATACATTTCAGTGAGACAAGTCTCCAATACTTACTTAGCCTACCTTTTCTTAATTACCTCTGAAAAACAAATACATACTAAAGTTAATGAGAATGACAATAATTTTGATGTCACTAATAAATGTATGATTAAAATAAATACTATTTATAAATTAATATTTTTTCTGAAGCATAATAGGATAGAGGATAGAAAGCTGGCCTCATAATCATTTAGAACTGGGTTAAAGTTTTGCCTCAGACATATACTATTTGAAGAGTCCTGGGCAATTTAGGTAACAGTGCTCTAGGTAACTAATATTATAAATTGCACAAAAGTTGGTGATCCACAGTGAAAGAGAGGTCTTCATTTGAGAGCTCCATAGAGCAATGAAATCACATGTCTGGTCTCTTTTCTTATCCCTTCTGAAAGCAAAAGCTATTATTAAACTATAGCTATAAAAGTTGCTAAGGATCAAGACACATATACAAAATAAAAAAGATAAACTTTAAACTTATTAAACTTTGGGCAATTAATTGCCACCAAAATCATTGCATGCAACACCCAATTCAAGATCTTTCATCTGACCCATGCCTTTTGGACTCTGGATTACTCCTTGTTAAAACATGATTCAGAGATCTCTTTTTAGTAAAATGGATATAATGGTAATATAATAATAACAATCAAGAAAAACCTGGATTCCAGTCCCACTTCTACTATTTCCTAACTATATAATCATGGGAACATTACTTAAACCTTGAGTCCAGTTTCCTAACTGGTAGAATGGTGATAATGATACCTGAAGTCAGTAAGTAAACAGGTATTTATTAAGTGCTTACTATGTACCAGACTAATGTAAACAAAAAGACAGGTAATTTCTGTCCTCAAGTGCCTTTCCTTATTAGGCAGTATGAGAGAAGGGGGACTGATCTGTTAAGAGAGAAGCAGTTGAGCCATGGTACTGAAATATCTAAAATGAAAAAAGGACCCTTCCTCAAAATGGAAGTTTTCGGAGATGGCATTGTGAGAAAAGAATGTATTGTAGATAGAATAAGGATGAAATTTCACCTCATAACTCCCATAAACAACCAAAATTAACTCCCCAGAATCAATGCTAAAAGTGGCAAAAGTAGACAGGTGTTGGGAGTAGAGCTGAACAGACATGGAAAACTAGGAAGGAAGGTTTCTGACTTCTCTTGCCTCAGTTGCTTTGCCATAGGTCCTGGTATCAGGAAGAGTGCAAACAATGTAATCAACAAGGTACCACCTGAGGTCAGGATTTGCAACATTACCTTATTCCCTGAGCCTTGGATCTTGTATCCCCTATGACAGTGATGGGAAAAAATTTTTAAAGAGGGGGCCAAAGGCAAGGAAATGCTCATCTGTTATTCTGTTTCTAAGGCAACTCTTTCGAAGTTTCATTGTATTATATCCTACTCATTGAATTCCTCAGATTAGGAATAATGTCCCGTGGCTGGATAGAACATTTCAGGGGGCTGCATCTGGCCCACAGGCTGTATTTTGCCCATCTGAAACCAGCAGGTGGAGGGCTATGAGAGCAGCTGTGTCTACTGTGGTCTTGGCTCAGGAGATTCCCACTGGCCCACAGCTGGGGTTGGAAAGAGTGGGCCACAGAACCTATGGACATCAGGTTCTGAGGCCAGGAACTCAAACCTCACTGCTAACAATTGAAGGAGTTGGTCAGTTTGATGAACCGGTGAGTGTGATTGCTGAGGGACTGGGACATGTCAGTTGTGTTCATTCTCAGAAAAATGGAATCCCTCGTAATTGCCTTGGGGAAAGTTGGCAGACTTTGGTGCCCTCATCAGACATAGATAAAATAGAAAATATTTTATTATGTTCTTCTTAAATATAATTTTATTGATATCTTTTGATTTTTATATACCATATTTTTAAAATGTGTTCTGCCTTTTCCATTTCAGCAAGTCATATTTTATAATAATGGAGAAAAATAGAAAATAAACAGTTCAAGAAATATGAATAACATCTCAAAAAGCCTCAAATTTTCTTCACTGTTTGACATCCCCAAATCCCAGTACTTCATCTTTGATACAAGTTTTGTCACTATAATTTTGAAGCATTTAGTTTCGATTATTTAGTTGCCACCAGGCTCTTTTTGAGTGGCAAAGTGCCTGGCATTAACTCCATCCCAACATAGATAATAAGGTTGGGGATACATTGTTCTACAAAAGCAGACTGAAATCTTCCAGTTTATATGGTAAGAGAAAGTTATCCTCCAGAGATCAAGGATGCTTCCCATTGTTCATCTCTATAAAGGAAAATGAAATAGACAGCCTGGTGACAATCACAGGGGATCACTAGGGTAATCTCTCTCGGTCATTTTCAGAGCTATCTTTACTCAGCTGATCCTCCACCTGGAAGACGGCTATCTGCTTGAGAACCAGTGTGACTTCAATGAAATAAAATTATTTCATTATCTATGATGTTTTTCATCAAAATATTTTCTCCAACTTTCTCATTTAATTTTCTGTTTTTATTTTGTTTTAAATGATTGTTAATCCTTAACATTTTTTCTTTGGTTAAGCAAAATCAATTCCTTCTCCACCTCCTATTTTAATCATCTGTGTGCCTTTTTGTTTCAAATAAATATCTTATATATAACATATTGTTGGATTCTTGTTTCTAATCTATTCTACCTGATTCCATTTAAGGGGTGAGTTCATCTCATTCAAATTCACAGCTATGATTACTAAATGTGTATTTCCCTCCAACCCATGTTTTTTTTTCCTGTTTATCCTTTTATCTATTTTTATCTTGTCCCTCTTCAAAATTCATTTTTTTTGCTTCTGAATACTGCTTCCCTTAATCTGTCCTCCATTTTAGCATTCCTCTTTCTCTAATTCCATTTAATTTCTACTTCACTGTTGATAGATTTCTATATCCAATTGACTGTGTGTATACATACACATATATATATATATGTATTTATACATCAGTATATAATATATATTTTTCCCTCTGAGTCAGTGTGATGAAAATGAGGCTCAAGCATTGTTTGTCACCTTTCCATTTTTGTTTCACTAAAAAAAATCTATTTTTGCGTGTCTCTTTTATATGAGTTAATTTCCCTCAGTGCATCCCTCTTTTTCACTGTTTGATTTTTTCAAGAGTATCCCAATATAATCTATAGATAATTTATCCTTCTGTTTATGGAGACTATTTATAACTGCCTTTTTAGTGAAAAATTATTAGGAATTAAATGTATCATCCTCCCACATAGGAATGTGTACATTTCATGCCCTTATGATTGATCTCATGTTTACCTTTTCATTCTTCTCTTGAGTCTTCTAGTTGAATGTGAAATTTTTGATTAATACAAAAAAAACTGGAAAGACATATGAAGTGACACAAAGTAAAATGAGCAGAACCAGGAGCAATTTGTACATAGCAATAATGTTTGATGGTCTACTGTGAATGATAACTACTATCAGCAGTGCAAGGATCTAAGACAACTCTGAGGCACTCATGACAAAAAATAAGCTATCTACCACCATAAAAAGAAGATATGGAGTCAGAATGTATATTGAAAAATACCATTTTCCATTTCATTATATCAAGAGATTTTTTTTCTAATATAAGTGGTGGCTTCTTTCACAAAATGACAACCAATGGAAATACATAAAGCATGATAGTGCATGTTGAATATCTATTATATCACCTGCCAACTCAGGAAGGCAGAAGAGTGGAAGGGAAAGAGAGAACATGGTTCACAAAATATCAGCAAATTAAAATGGTATGTTTTAATTTGCAACTAGATGTAATCTGAAAAATATATGATAAAACATTTCATTTCAGGTCTGATTTTTTTATAAGAAATGTTTAGAATTTTTTCATTTCATTAAATATTTTTCCTGAAAAATTATACTGTTTTTGTGGTAGATTATTCTTGATTATAATAATATCTATTTTTCCCCCTACCCCAGAATATGATATCCTAAGCACTTTGCTCCTTTAATGTGGAAACTGATAAATCTTGTATAAACTGACCATGATTCACAAAACTTATATTGTTTCTTTCTGGTTCCTTGCTTGTTTTCCCCTTGAACTGGAAACTCTGGAATTTGGCTCCACTATTCCTGGGAGGGATTAATTTTCAAGTCTCTTTTAGAAGGTGGTTGGTGGATTTTTTTTTCAGATTACACTTTGATACGAATTTTAATAATTGTTTTTTGCCATTTTGTAATCAATGTTCTTTCCCTCACATGCCTCTACCCTACACAGGACAATATGGCATGGGTTGTCCATGTGTTATAATATGATACATATTTCTATATTCCTCATGTTGTGGAAGAAGACATATATCATTTACACTAAAGAAAAATTCATTGAGGAAATATAGCGAAGAATGATATGTTGCAGTCTGCATTCATATTCCCTCAGTTTTCTCTACAGTGATGAATAACATTTTTCATTATGAGATTATGAGTGCCTGGGGGTTTCCTGGGTCTTTGAACTGCCAATTATAGTTGTCATTCACATTTAGTTGATCATACTTTTCTTTCCACATCATTAATTAATTTATTTAAATTAATTGATTAATTAATTCATTTAGAATATTTTGCCATGGTTCCATGATTCACATTCTTTCCCTCTCCATTTCCCTGCATTCTTTCCCTCTCCTCTTCCCTACCTCCTCCAGGAGCTGACAAGCAATTACACTGGATTCTACATGTACCATTTTTCAAAATCAACTTCTATATTATTAATATTTGTGGGGCAGCAGGATGGCTCAGGATATTGAGAACCAGGCCTAGAGACAGGAGGTACTAGGTTCAAATCTGGCCTCAGACACTTCCTAGCTGTGTGTCCCTGGGCAAGTCACTTAAACCTCATTTCCTAGCCCTATAACAAATAAAATTAATATAGACGGATATATAAAGATATTAGCATTTAAAAATGAATTTAAAAATCTTTAAAAAAACAATTCAGAACTTTGGATAGGAAATAGAGTTCACAACCAATGGCAGTTGTATTCTGACAAGAAAGGGTTCATTATATTATCTTTCTGACTATTTGTTCAGATACTCTGATAGTCTCTAGGCCAATATCTCCCAAAGCTGCTACTGCTATTTTCACTATATCAATTGCCTCCAAGGTCTGTTGCTATTGCTGCCAAGTCCGTGCACTAAAGGCTATCCCCAACCTTTGAGGCAATGACATTTTCTGATGACCTTCTAAATTTTTTTAGGCTGGAAAAATGTCTCATTTTAATACTTTATTCGCCCCGATTCTCTAAAATTTCATTAAAGACATTATTTTAAAGTTATTTGGAGGGGCATGTTGAGAAAATTTGGCTGGGTTGCTGCTGCTAATCCTCCATCTTTATTCAGTCCTTCTGTTATGTTAATTTAAAGAGTTGGAGTGGTTAAAACATTTCTGTTAAAGTATAAGGTGGAAGAAACACCAACTTTTAAAGTTGTTATATTTTATAAGTCTATAAAATCAAGTCTATAAATTCTAGAAATATTTGTGCAATTTTTTATGTGTTGTGGATGGGGAAAGCATTGAAAATAATTTAACCAGTTTCATGTAGACAGAATAAAAATAAAAGACATATTGCTATTCATATTGCTTTGTAAAGCAGAGTAGAAAAAGGACAATTATGCCTATTAACTATCATTCATATCTTAGAAAATAGAAGAATCATTCTATTACAAAGTAAAGATGGATAGGTGCTAAAGTACTAATTCATTTGAATAAAATAATTGCTTTATGTGTCAATCATAAGAAGCTGGCTAGCAACAACTTATTCATTTTCCCTCTGGCTAGTGCTAATGATGATGATAATGGCATAGAGATTTTACATGAAAAAGATAATGGTTAAGAGATTCTTTACTTATTTATGTACTCTAAGCTGACACTCTTCAGAATAAATCACAGTGATTCTCTTACATTTGAAACTACATATTTTAGAAAAATTATTCTTTGTATTCTGTTTTTAACTATTTTAAGATATCAATAATTTAAATAAATAAATTCTACTTGTTGGAGGAGGTATTTTTGTTTGTAGTCATTAAGCAGTGTAATGAGTAGGAGCAATGAAAAGAGCTCATTGGAATAAAATGGGTTCATGAACAATTTATGGATCATGCTGTTATTAGGGAACTACTGTAGTATCTTCAAACAGGTGCAAGGTTCTGGAAACACAAAGCATCAGCTGGAATCCCAATTCTCTCGAGAATAATGAAAATTATAATAAAATCAGCACTTATATAGATTTTTAACATTTACATAGTTAACATATTTGATTATCTTATACCGTGTGATCTTGGGTAAATCAATTAATTTTTTGAGACCCAATTCCCCTTTCCATGAAATGGGTACCATGATAGTTGCATAAAACTCATTACATGGTAAGGAAGAACTTTGTAATTTTTAAAGCCATAGATACATGCATGGCTTTTGATAAATTTTAGATATTTTCATTTCTATTAATCTCATGAACAATCAGGATTATAGAGTAGCTGGATGCTCTTTTCATCTAGATAATTTCTTTTTAGATAAGGTAAATGAAACTCATCTACAGATATTAACTTCCTAAGGATCACACTTCAAGAGAATAGCATGATGTCTACCTTATTAAGTTTCAGTCCATTCCACAGTAAGTTTTCCTGTTTTCTCTAAAACTTCAGAAGATTTCTGTTTAACTTATCCTTTTTTACTTCCCTCTAGTATCCCTGTATGACATAAACGGAACTAATTCTGCAGTCTGTGTTAACAACACCATTGTCTGCCATCTGCTCTAGGAGCTTTCTACATTGTTCAATGTAACTGCCTTGTTAATCTCTTTTCTCCTAGATTTTACTATATGATGTAATATACAGATATATAAATATCTGATATATCAAAAAATATAAAACCTAAAACATTATTTGGTCCCTCTACTGCCTCCTTTCTTCCCCTTTATTATCTGCATCCTTGTCTTCATTCACCTTTATGCATTTCCTTGACACATTCTTAAATTTAATATCAACATACAATTTTCTCTAAGCCTAATGACTACTTCTTCATCCTCATTCTCATTAAGATTTTCACAGCATTTGATATAGCTAGCTACCTCATGTTTCTTGTCATTCTCTTCTTCACTTTGATGACAATGCAGTTCATGATTTTCTTACCTTTTTTGCTATTTTGCTTTTCTTTTAGTATTCTTCTCCAAGGTGTGTTCACCAAAAATATCATGTATGCAATGCTCTTTTCCCATCTTGAAATGACTTTTATTTTGACATTTCCATATATTTTCTTAGATTTCATGATCACTTCAATGTTTATAATTCTCAAATCAATCGATCTATCATCTATCTACCTAGCTATGTCTGTCTGCTAATATTTCTATTCCCTTAATTTCTCCACTGTGCTCCAGTGAAACATTTCTAAATGATTAATGGATATCTTCACTTGGAGATGCCCAACCCTCAAACTCAACAAATCCCCAAAGGAATTCATCACTTTCCCTTCAAAATCCCTCTTCTTTCTAACTTATTTTAATGACAACAGCATTTTTAGCTACCTAAGTTTCAAAGTTGAGGTGTTTGTGGTTCATTACTTTCTTTAACTACCTTTTTCAATTAATAAGTATTTCCATCCATACAACACTCTGTGGTTTACAAATAATGTTCTCAGAGATATGTTATTTCTTTTTTATACATAATGAAGGTGAGTCTCAGCTAGTTTAAGTGACATGCCAAGGTCATAGGAAGAATTTGACCCCGTTTTTCTCTGGGTTACTAATGCTATGTTCATCCCACTATAGTACTTTGCTCTTCTGGTGAGTTCATTTTGATCATCTCCTGTAATATCCCTCCCTCCCTTACTCCTCTGTTTTGTTTCTTCTCTCATATTGTAAGTAATATATTAGACAATTTTTTATCCTGCCCCTCTCCCCAAGGGATACAATATTATATTCAGAGTAAAGAAACCTTGTCCTGAAGTCAGAGGACCTGAGTTAAAATTGTGTTTTTGACAGCACCTTCCTGTTTTTGACATTACCTTCTTATGTGAACTTGAGTAATTCACTTTATAACCTTGGACCTTGGGTTTTTTTATATGTAAAATTAAGGTATCAATCAATGTGGCTTCTGAAGTCTCTTCTGCTTCTAGATAAATTATGTCATGACTGTAACTTTATTTAGATTATGCAGACACATGAACACACACACACATATGATGATATATATTTAAGTATTTAAACTATATCTTTATTTCTCAATAAACTCAAAGCTTTTTAAATAACATTTTAACACATTTTGCATTGACAAAAGAATTCCAATGGATAATTGCTATTTAAATTTATAAAACTGAAAAGAATTTCTTCTTTTGTCTAATAAAGGTGGGTTTTTTCTGTAAAATGATCTTCAAAATAACCATTTCTAAGAATCTTAAAAATGGAAACATGGCCTCAGTCTCTCCCTTATGATTATCCAACGTATATAGAAATCACAGTAAGTTGTGTTCACCACCAAGCTAAGGGAATATGCGTACTCTTGGAAAAAAAAAGTGAAGACAGGAAAAAAGGACATTTCATTCTGGTTCAGTTGTCAGTTAAAAAAGAGAATGAGTGGAATAAAATACCAAATAAGACTCCATTTATAATCTAGGCCAGTGTTAGTGAACCTATGGCATGCATGTCAGATGGGACTGTTCCCCTCCTCATCTTCATTGTGCCCGAGGAAGCACTTGCCCCTCTGCCCAGCAACCCAATGGGAGTGCTTCCTCCCTCCTCTCTCTAGGATAAGAGAGCAGCTCACATGCAATGTGAGGGTTGAAGCTTAGGCACTCAGTCTCTAAATGTTTTGCCATCACTGATCTAGGCTATTCTTTACACGGTTCCACAAATACTGTTTCTAATATATTAATAAAAAACCTTTTCATTGTGAAAAAAAATCATTTCAAAATACATGTGAGTATAGCCATGAAATAAGTATTTGACAAGGAGTCTGAAAATTATATACATTAAAATAAATTTAGGAGAAGCTATGTGGTATAGGAGATAGAGTATTGCCATTCCTATGAGATCAAATCCAGCTTCAGACAATTACTAGCCATATGAATCTGTGCAGGTATATTAAACCTGTTTACTTCAGTTACTATCTGCAAAATGAGCTGGAAAAGCAAATTGTAAACTACTCGTCTATCTGTGCCAAGAAAACCCCAAATGGGGTTAGGAAGAGTAAGTCATGACTGAAAAACAACTGAACAAAAATTAAATAAATAAATATGTTTGCATTGAATCTTATGGGAAGGGAAATGTCTTCTTTTCAAAGTTAATATGAAAAAAGAAATATAGCTTTAAGGAACAATATTAATTTTTAATTGGGCCTCATTGCATGTGATGATTATGAGCAGCATGATCCAAAGGAAAGACCAAGGAACTTTCAGTGAAAGCTTGTCAGTCTTATTTCCAGCTCACTTTTTACCTGTGTGACCCTGGGAGAGACATTTAATTCCTTTGGGACTCAGTTTACTCATTTATAAAATGATGGGGCTTTTCTAAATGTTCTGTAAGTCCATAAGTATAGGTTTTAGAGGTTCTCAGGTATTTTATTTTAGGCTATCATATTTTTAATCAACTTGGCCCTAATTTCTATGAATATGTGAAATATTTCAACTATCTCTATTCAGTCACATATTATGCAGACTTTGAATTCTTTTAAAAATATTGCTAAGATGCCTCCTAGCTGTTTGACCCTGGGCAAGACACTTAACCCCCTTTGCCTAGCCCTTACCACTCTTCTGCCTTAGAACCAATACATGGAAGCTAAAATATTGCTAAGATGGTATTATAAATGAGTAAAGTATTGTTGGTTGGTAAATTTTAAACAAAAGAAAAATCACTTAAATATTTTTGCCACACCAGCATGAGGCATTAAATTTACATTCACCATGCATAAGGTAGATTTTATCCTAGTAGATTCTTCTTCCTGTATTAGAAGTTTTTCCTTGGTCCCTTAGATCTCTGGAACTGAATTTCCTAATTGCATTCTATCTGAAATCCATTCTATTCTACTTTAATTTCATTAAAAATATTAGCTTCTATCCCTAAAAAAACAAACAGAAATAACCTTGTTTCAGTTTGTATTTATATCAAAGGTACAGAATAACTTTGAAAGTAGTGTGAATAAGTTTGAGATGAAAATAAATTGTGTAAAACTCTTGAAATATCTTAATTCATTCTACTTGGATAGAGATGAGTAAAATGAAATATCATGTCAGCATAACCAATTAACTATAGGTAAGAACTCATGAAATGTCATTGTTACTATCAGTGTCACACTAAAAGAGCAAGAATACAGCCTGTTTTATTCATACCATTTGGACTTAAGCATGTCAAGACCCTGCCAGCCCTCTGTATCACTGAATTATGTAACAATCTCCAAAACCCTCAGTCAGAGGAATTAATCTACTTCTATCTGTTTCTTCTATTTCACAATGACATTCTATATAGCCTTTGAGTTTTTTAACTATGTTCTTGGATATCCATCTCATCTTTGGTTGTCATGAAGTTCATTTTTATTGGTTTGTCTCCTTTCTAGCATTCTCTATTAATATTTTCCTTAAATTTCTTCATTCATTTGAAGGAACAGAAGTGTATTATGTACCTATTTTTCAGTTATGTTCTATGATATCCTCAGGTATGACTTTATATAAGAAATTTAGAGTTTAGTAGGATGTTAAGAAAATATTAAAAATTATACTATGAGCATAGCTAGGTGACTGAAATTATTGAAAATCATGCTTAGAGAGGGGAAGTTCTAGGTTCTAATCTAGCCTCAGACACTTCCTTGTGTTATCCTGGCTAGTTACTTATCCCCCTTCACCTAGTACTTACCTCTCTTGGAACCAATACAGAGCACTGATTCTATAATAGAAGGTAAGAATTACATGATTTATTTCCAAGAGATAGTTGCCAAAGTAGAACTCAGAGTCACACTGAAAGATTCTATGATAATTTTAAAGCAATATTATATACAAAGAGGTCATTCAAAGCTCTTAAAAATGTACTTTTTGATTTGTAGAATGGATCAGTTATTTTTATTATTTTTTTGTCAAAAATATCCCCTGAATGATTGTTTATATGACACACTCCTTTAGCTTATTTTGTTTGGTTTTCATCAGACTTATGGAGGGCATCGATAATAGCTGCAATTTCCTTCTTCATGGCTTTAAAGTGCTTTGCACAAAGTGAAAGATCAATAAATTCTATTGAACAATTATGCCATTGATCCTAAACAGTGTGTAGAACTGTAGATGTTTATGAGTGGGCTTAATAAACACTTTTTTAATACTGTTGGTGCATAGAGTTTAATGTAAGGAACCACAGCAAATAGCAAAAAGGATGATGAATGAGTTGATTTTTTATATCGGGAAACTGACTGCTTAGTCTTATACATTATTTCCTTTTAAAAATTAGAAACAAAGGAAAACAAAATTCAAAAACTGAGTTTTTAAATATAATTTTAAGAAATATCAATATTGCTATCTATTTTAAGCAAAACAAAAATATATCAATTCAAAACACACCAAATTTTTACAAATTTTATAAGACATAAGATACTTGCTTCTGAAACTCAAAAGATTTGAAAGCCATGTTTTATGCATTTTGTAGTTATTTCAAATTTTTTTTACTTTCTCTTCTGTTTCATAAAATTGTTAAATATTATTGACTGGATTTATTCTATATTTTGCTCATTTATTAATTCTATTAATCATCTTAATTAATTTCTTTACTTATTATCTAGGGTTTTCTAAGTAGATTATCATGTCAACTTCAAATGGAGATAATTTTCTCTTCTTTTCTTTGTTAATTTACATATCTTTAAATGAATACATTTTATTGTTATAGATAGCATTTAAGACTTACAGTAAATAAAAGTGGGGAAACAAGACTTCTTTGATTTATCCATTTGTACAGGAAAAACTTGTAGTACTTCTCCTTTGTCAATAATAACTGTATCTAGTCAATATGGATAGGCCACAATTATATGTAACAATTATGGGAACTAATAATGAAGACTTTTCATAGCATTTTAGGCAAAAACAGAACAGCTAAGTTCAAGTATTCAATAGGGAGTTATAGGTACAGATAGGCAAAAAGTTCAGGAGGAGAAATATAATTTGAAGGTAGAAATATGAATGGAGGGATTCCCACTCTAAGAGATAATAGAGTATTCTCAAATGGAGACACAGAGAAATGGCCAGAGGAAATTCATAGTGCTACTAAATACTGTGGCATTGACATATATCTGAGAATCACTGAATCATTCCATATTCAATTTGAAATAGACTCAAGGCCCTAAAAGTCTCCTAGAAGAATACATTTCATGACAGGTAGCTCCTAATATGAAGATCTTAAGATTAGGTAAATGTTCTGTGGCCACCATGTAGGTTCTATGAAACTAAAGAATCTAGATCAATGATTCCCAAAGTGGGTACTACCACCCCCTGGTGGGCGGTGCAGTGATCCAGGAGGGTGGTGATGGCCACACATTTTTTGTATTACATTCTATTCTGATTTCAATAAGTAGTTTCATAATTTCCAGGGGGTGCTAAGAAATATTTTTTTCAGGAAAGCGGTCAGTAGGGCAAAAAAGTTTGGGAACCACTGATCAGGATCATTCTAGGATTTATTTTCAGTACATACAATTGGAAGCACTAATAATGCATTAAACCCAGCTTGCCATTTCATTTCTATGTTCTTAAGTTCTCTGATGGAAGACCAGTCCTAAAAAGAATTTGGTTGCTATTAGCCTGGAGACATCCCCCAACCTAGTACATTTGAAACTTTGGGGGTTATTGGAACTCTGCCCAGTGGTATGCACACATGGACAATAGAGCATGATTCTGGTATGCACATATCTAGCTAATTTTACCACTTATTTCTCATTTTTGAAATACTAGATGTACAGCTGTTATAATGCCTTTAGCTCTATTCAATTCTTTTGAATTTACTTGTAAATTTAGCAATTGAAAAATCCCCAGTGGACTTTAATTCCATGGTGGTAACTATTAAGAGGGGATGAACTAAGATGAGATTTCCAAGTAACTACAGTCCATTTCTCAAATCAAATTTTAAAATTTAATATATAATTACTGAAAGAATGAATATATTCATTATAATCTAATAGTATATTTTAGTATATTACTGAAATAATTACATATTCTTTAGTAGAGAAATCTCTAATGAGAGGAGAAACTATTATTTACTTTCAAAATTCATGATATGACTGTAACAAAGGAAAAACTCTTCTAACTCAAGTGTATGGTCCTACTTCAGAAGAGAAAAAGTTAATGTTTAAGAGAAAGCAGATAATAAATAACCATCTCTATCTAGGCAGAAAATAGGACTTTTCTAGATGGTTAGCATAAGCTCCCCTAAAGGTTTCCTACCTTGAAAAATGGCTCTGCATCATTTGCCACCATAAATTATCTGTAGGGTTTCTTTACTTCCCAGTCTGAGCCAGATCAGTGGCTAGAGGGGAAGATAGAAGCATTAAAAATGTATTTGCTAAAATCAACACAAAAATGTGAGCATTTCACTATCATTTTTAGAAATACTCTTGGCAAGGAAAAATAATTTTGTTCTCTTTGGTTAAAGCAATAAAAGACATTGCATCACTGTTCAAAATGAAACAAAACCACAATTTTTTTCATTAATATTACCTTGCTAAGACTTTCTAGAGAGGTAATTAAAAATTATATTATAGGCTTTTGGTCTCATCATTTCTTGTTGAAAAGATTCATTACTGATATATTGCATTACATAATTTATCTTACATAAAATGTTAGGATAAAAATTCTGTGGGCTTAGAGCTATTTATTGGACCAGTAGATAATTGCCATTTTTGAAAGGGAAGGAGGATTATAGGAAATTTCACCATGTATCTTAGAGTCCTTCCCTTCCATTTTAAAGATGAAGAAACTGGAGTTTAGATAGAAGGGTGGACATGTACAGAGTTATTTTGGCAGTAAGTGCCACATCCTAGATATGAACTAAGGTCTTCTGATTCTAGATTGAGGGCTACCATACCAAAATAACCAAAAGAACTATCTAACACAAACCAAACTTAAACAATAACAATGTCTATAACATAAATGATAATTGGTCCTTCTTTTACTTAAAGATCTTAATTTAGGGGAAGCCCCATACCTCCCTTTGGTTAGCTATAATTATTAGTATGTTTTATTATGGTAAATTTTCAATGTATTTATTTTACAACTTTTACATATTTCTAAAATCAGACATTGCATTGCATTTCTTAAAATATTTAAAAATAGGTATGGTGACTCCCCACATCTGAAGTCTGCATCTCTAGGACAAACATGTCTACCTCCTTCAACTAACACATGGTATTATGTGATCCTGTTAATAAACTATCTTTTGTAAAATGTAACACCTAGAACTAAACAAAGGATGCCAAATGTGGTCTGACAAAACAAGGTAGAATGGGACAATATCCTACTCTTTCCTGGTAGTTGTCCCTCTCTTAATAAAGCATAGGATCATATTAGGTCTTTTTACTGCCTTGACATACACTTTGGATTAATATTTAACTTGCAATTCTCTAATATATTTAAAACTGAAAATTAACCATCTAGCTACTCTCCTCATTTTGAACTCATGATTTTGGTATAATCTAGATGAAAAATTGCACATCGAACCCTATTAAATGTCATCTAATTAAATTCTACAAAATGTTCTAGCCTTTCAGTATTTGGAGATTCCTAACCTTTTATCCAATTTCTAATCAATTCTGTAGATTTTGCCATTTACAAAATCTAAATTAGAATGTGTGCCATGTGTGCCTTGATGAAGACATTGATAAAATGTTAAACAGGAGAAAGGCATACAGAGTATGAATAAAAGACTGAAGTAGAGTCTATTATACTTCCAATTTCAGTAAAAAATAAACAGGGGTGACAATCATATCAGACAAAGAAAAAATGTTATTCAGTCATTTTATGTTTGATTATTTGGGAACCCATTTGGGTTCTCTTGGCAAAGATATACAATAATATGCTATTTCTTCTCCAGCACATTTTGCAGATGGAGAAAATGAGGCAAACAGCAATAAGTGGCTTGCCCTTGGTTACACTCCTTTTAAGGTCCAAGGCATCTCTTTTTGTGATGGCAAAGAATGAAAAATTGGAGGGATATTTCTTAATTGGGGAAAAGCTAAATGATTTATGGCTCTTGATTGTGATGGAGTACTAGAAAAAAAACATGGCAAGATCTAAATGAATTTATAAGAAGTAAAGCAAGAACCATGGGATCTTTGTGCACAATAAGAATAATACTATAATAATAATGAATACGAAAGACTTGAATACTCTGAGCAATACAATAATGCAAGAGAAATCCAAAATACTCATAATTAAAAAATGTCATGTACCTTTAGACAGAAAACTGATGTGTTCTGAGTATAAATTGAAATATAATTTTTCATTTTATTTTCTTCCTTTAATTTTTTAATATATTTGAAATGGAAACATGGTTTGTGTGAATTCACATGTATAATTGATATATTGTCCACTTTCTTAATGGATGGGAGGGGTGTGAGAGAGTGAAAAATACAAGGAACTCTCAATTTAAAAAAAAAGAATATAAAAAATAAACAAATAATAAAATTAAGGAAGAAAAACAATTTAGATCCTATTACATGGGGAATAGCTAAAAACATTGTAGTATATGAATATATAGTGCATATAATGTATATAGTATTTGATATTTGTCTAAAAGACCATGATGTATGAGAGAAAGGAAATATTCCTCTATATCACTATGCCCATTATTCTCTGGCTGAATGATTATATTTCTTTCAATGATGGGGATAGCTAAGTAGCAGAATAGAAAGAGTATCAGGCCTGAAGTCAGGAGGACATGGATTCAAATCTAGTCTCAACCACTTCCTAGCTGCATGACCCTGGACAAGTCCTTTAATGACTATTGCCAAGCCCTTGCTACTATTCTAACTTAGAATTAATACTAAGATAGAAAATAAGAATTTTTTTTAGATCTAGTCATGGTGATACTGAATTCACTTTGTTAGATGCCACTTAACAGCTCAGAGATTGTTTCAAAAATTAATTTAATTTTTTATTAATTGAATTCTCTTTCTCTTTTTTAACATTTATTAATATTCATTTTTAACATGGTTACATGATTCATGCTCCTACTTTCCCCTTCAACCCCCACAATCCCCCCACCCATGGCTGATGCACATTTCCACTGGTTTTAACATGTGTCATTGATCAAGACCTATTTCCAAATTGTTGATAGTTGCATTGGTGTGGTAGTTTCGAGTCTACATCCCCTATCATATACACCTCAACCCATGCGTTCAAGCAATTGTTTTTATTATATGTTTCCTCTCCTGCAGTCCTTCCTCTGAATGTGGGTAGTGTTCTTTACCATAAATCCCTCAGAGCTGTCCTTTGTCATTGCATTTCTGTTGGTACAGAAGTCCATTGCATTCTATTTTACCATAGTATATCAGTCTCTGTGTACAGTGTTCTTCTGTCTCTGCTCCTTTCACACTGCATCAGTTCCTGGAGGTTTTTCCAATTCACCTGGAATTCCTCTAGTTTATTATTCCTTTGAGCACAACAGTATTCCATCACCAGCATATACCACAATTTGTTCAGCCATTCCCCAATTGAAGGACATACCCCCATTTTCCAGTTTTTTGCCACCACAAAAAGCGCAGCTATAAATATTTTCGTACAAGTCTGTTTATCTATGATTTCTTTGGGGTACAAACCCAACAATGGTATGGCTGGATCAAAGGGCAGGCATTTTTTATAGCCCTTTGAGCATAGTTAAAAATTGCTAGCCAGAATGGTTGGATTAGTTCACAACTCCAATAGCAATGCATTACTGTCCCAATTTTGCCACATCCCCTCCAGCATTCTCATTTTAGCCAAACTGCTAGGTGTGAGGTGATACCTCAGAGATATTTTGAATTGCATTTCTCTAATCATTAGAGATTTAGAACACTTTCTCATGTGCTTATTGATACATTTGTTTTCTTTACCTGAAAATTGCCTATTTATGTCTCTTGCCCATTTATCAATTGGGGAATGGCTTGATTTTTTATACAATTGATTTAATTCCTTGTATATTGGAGTAATTAGACCCCTGTCAGAGTTTTTTGTTATAAAGATTTTTTCCCAATTTGTTGTTTCCCTTCTGATTTTGACTACATTGCTTTTGTTTGTACAAAATCTTTTTAGCTTAATATAATCAAAACCATTTAATTTACAATTTGTAATTTTCTCTAACTCTTGCTTGGTTTTAAAATCTTTCCTTTCCCAGAGATCTGACAAGTAAACTATTCTGTGTTCACTTAACATGTTTATAGTTTCCCTCTTTATATTCAAGTCATTCACCCATTCTGAATTTATCTTGGTGTAGGGTGTGAGATGTTGATCTAGACCTAATCTCTCCCATATTGTTTTCCAAATTTCCCAGCAGTTTTTGTCAAATAGTGGATTCATGTCCCAAAAGTTGGGCTCTTTGGGTTTATCATACACTGTCTTGCTGATGTCATTTATCCCCAGTCTATTCCATTGATCCTCCTCTCTATCTCTTAGCCAGTACCATATTGTTTTGATGACTGCTACTTTATAGTATAGTTTAATATCTGGTACTGC